>NC_086204.1:31866232-32003732 GCF_035770615.1 Melospiza melodia melodia | reverse complement strand
AACCCTAACCCTAACCCTAACCCTAACCCTAACCCTAACCCTAACCCTAACCCTAACCCTAACCCTAACCCTAACCCTAACCCTAACCCTAACCTAACCCTAACCCTAACCCTAACCCTAACCCTAACCCTAACCCTAACCCTAACCCTAACCCTAACCTAACCCTAACCCTAACCCTAACCCTAACCCTAACCTAACCCTAACCCTAACCCTAACCCTAACCCTAACCCTAACCCTAACCCTAACCCTAACCCTAACCCTAACCCTAACCCTAACCCTAACCCTAACCCTAACCCTAACCCTAACCCTAACCCTAACCCTAACCCTAACCCTAACCCTAACCCTAACCCTAACCCTAACCCTAACCCTAACCCTAACCCTAACCCTAACCCTAACCCTAACCCTAACCCTAACCCTAACCCTAACCCTAACCCTAACCCTAACCCTAACCCTAACCCTAACCCTAACCCTAACCCTAACCTAACCCTAACCCTAACCCTAACCCTAACCCTAACCCTAACCCTAACCCTAACCCTAACCCTAACCCTAACCCTAACCCTAACCCTAACCCTAACCCTAACCCTAACCCTAACCCTAACCCTAACCCTAACCCTAACCCTAACCCTAACCCTAACCCTAACCCTAACCCTAACCCTAACCCTAACCCTAACCCTAACCCTAACCCTAACCCTAACCCTAACCCTAACCCTAACCCTAACCCTAACCCTAACCCTAACCCTAACCCTAACCCTAACCCTAACCCTAACCCTAACCCTAACCCTAACCCTAACCCTAACCCTAACCCTAACCCTAACCCTAACCCTAACCCTAACCCTAACCCTAACCCTAACCCTAACCCTAACCCTAACCCTAACCCTAACCCTAACCCTAACCTAACCCTAACCCTAACCCTAACCCTAACCCTAACCCTAACCCTAACCCTAACCCTAACCCTAACCCTAACCCTAACCCTAAACCCTAACCCTAACCCTAACCCTAACCCTAACCCTAACCCTAACCTAACCCTAACCCTAACCCTAACCCTAACCCTAACCCTAACCCTAACCCTAACCCTAACCCTAACCCTAACCCTAACCCTAACCCTAACCCTAACCCTAACCCTAACCCTAACCCTAACCCTAACCCTAACCCTAACCCTAACCCTAACCTAACCCTAACCCTAACCCTAACCCTAACCCTAACCCTAACCCTAACCCTAACCCTAACCCTAACCCTACCCTAACCCTAACCCTAACCCTAACCCTAACCCTAACCCTAACCCTAACCCTAACCCTAACCCTAACCCTAACCCTAACCCTAACCCTAACCCTAACCCTAACCCTAACCCTAACCCTAACCCTAACCCTAACCCTAACCCTAACCCTAACCCTAACCCTAACCCTAACCTAACCCTAACCCTAACCCTAACCCTAACCCTAACCCTAACCCTAACCCTAACCCTAACCCTAACCCTAACCCTAACCTAACCCTAACCCTAACCCTAACCCTAACCCTAACCCTAACCCTAACCCTAACCTAACCCTAACCCTAACCCTAACCCTAACCCTAACCCTAACCCTAACCCTAACCCTAACCCTAACCCTAACCCTAACCCTAACCCTAACCCTAACCCTAACCCTAACCCTAACCCTAACCCTAACCCTAACCCTAACCCTAACCCTAACCCTAACCCTAACCCTAACCCTAACCCTAACCCTAACCCTAACCCTAACCCTAACCTAACCCTAACCCTAACCCTAACCCTAACCCTAACCCTAACCCTAACCCTAACCCTAACCCTAACCCTAACCCTAACCCTAACCCTAACCCTAACCCTAACCCTAACCCTAACCCTAACCCTAACCCTAACCCTAACCCTAACCCTAACCCTAACCCTAACCCTAACCCTAACCCTAACCCTAACCCTAACCCTAACCTAACCCTAACCCTAACCCTAACCCTAACCCTAACCCTAACCCTAACCCTAACCCTAACCCTAACCCTAACCCTAACCCTAACCCTAACCCTAACCCTAACCCTAACCCTAACCCTAACCCTAACCCTAACCCTAACCCTAACCCTAACCCTAACCCTAACCCTAACCCTAACCCTAACCCTAACCCTAACCCTAACCCTAACCCTAACCCTAACCCTAACCCTAACCCTAACCCTAACCCTAACCCTAACCCTAACCCTAACCCTAACCCTAACCCTAACCCTAACCCTAACCCTAACCCTAACCCTAACCCTAACCCTAACCCTAACCCTAACCCTAACCCTAACCCTAACCCTAACCCTAACCCTAACCCTAACCCTAACCCTAACCCTAACCCTAACCCTAACCCTAACCCTAACCCTAACCCTAACCCTAACCCTAACCCTAACCCTAACCCTAACCCTAACCCTAACCCTAACCCTAACCCTAACCCTAACCCTAACCCTAACCCTAACCCTAACCCTAACCCTAACCCTAACCCTAACCCTAACCCTAACCCTAACCCTAACCCTAACCCTAACCCTAACCCTAACCCTAACCCTAACCCTAACCCTAACCCTAACCCTAACCCTAACCCTAACCCTAACCCTAACCCTAACCCTAACCCTAACCCTAACCCTAACCCTAACCCTAACCCTAACCCTAACCCTAACCCTAACCCTAACCCTAACCCTAACCCTAACCCTAACCCTAACCCTAACCCTAACCCTAACCCTAACCCTAACCCTAACCCTAACCCTAACCCTAACCCTAACCCTAACCCTAACCCTAACCCTAACCCTAACCCTAACCCTAACCCTAACCCTAACCCTAACCCTAACCCTAACCCTAACCCTAACCCTAACCCTAACCCTAACCCTAACCCTAACCCTAACCCTAACCCTAACCCTAACCCTAACCCTAACCCTAACCCTAACCCTAACCCTAACCCTAACCCTAACCCTAACCCTAACCCTAACCCTAACCCTAACCCTAACCCTAACCCTAACCCTAACCCTAACCCTAACCCTAACCCTAACCCTAACCCTAACCCTAACCCTAACCCTAACCCTAACCCTAACCCTAACCCTAACCCTAACCCTAACCCTAACCCTAACCCTAACCCTAACCCTAACCCTAACCCTAACCCTAACCCTAACCCTAACCCTAACCCTAACCCTAACCCTAACCCTAACCCTAACCCTAACCCTAACCCTAACCCTAACCCTAACCCTAACCCTAACCCTAACCCTAACCCTAACCCTAACCCTAACCCTAACCCTAACCCTAACCCTAACCCTAACCCTAACCCTAACCCTAACCCTAACCCTAACCCTAACCCTAACCCTAACCCTAACCCTAACCCTAACCCTAACCCTAACCCTAACCCTAACCCTAACCCTAACCTAACCCTAACCCTAACCCTAACCCTAACCCTAACCCTAACCCTAACCCTAACCCTAACCCTAACCCTAACCCTAACCCTAACCCTAACCCTAACCCTAACCCTAACCCTAACCCTAACCCTAACCCTACCCTAACCCTAACCCTAACCCTAACCCTAACCCTAACCCTAACCCTAACCCTAACCCTAACCCTAACCCTAACCCTAACCCTAACCCTAACCCTAACCCTAACCCTAACCCTAACCCTAACCCTAACCCTAACCCTAACCCTAACCCTAACCCTAACCCTAACCCTAACCCTAACCCTAACCCTAACCCTAACCCTAACCCTAACCCTAACCCTAACCCTAACCCTAACCCTAACCCTAACCCTAACCCTAACCCTAACCCTACCCTAACCCTAACCCTAACCCTAACCCTAACCCTAACCCTAACCCTAACCCTAACCCTAACCCTAACCCTAACCCTAACCCTAACCCTAACCCTAACCCTAACCCTAACCCTAACCCTAACCCTAACCCTAACCCTAACCCTAACCCTAACCCTAACCCTAACCCTAACCCTAACCCTAACCCTAACCCTAACCCTAACCCTAACCCTAACCCTAACCCTAACCCTAACCCTAACCCTAACCCTAACCCTAACCTAACCCTAACCCTAACCCTAACCCTAACCCTAACCCTAACCCTAACCCTAACCCTAACCCTAACCCTAACCCTAACCCTAACCCTAACCCTAACCCTAACCCTAACCCTAACCCTAACCCTAACCCTAACCCTAACCCTAACCCTAACCCTAACCCTAACCCTAACCCTAACCCTAACCCTAACCCTAACCCTAACCCTAACCTAACCCTAACCCTAACCCTAACCCTAACCCTAACCCTAACCCTAACCCTAACCCTAACCCTAACCCTAACCCTAACCCTAACCCTAACCCTAACCCTAACCCTAACCCTAACCCTAACCCTAACCCTAACCCTAACCCTAACCCTAACCCTAACCCTAACCCTAACCCTAACCCTAACCCTAACCCTAACCCTAACCCTAACCCTAACCCTAACCCTAACCCTAACCCTAACCCTAACCCTAACCCTAACCCTAACCCTAACCCTAACCCTAACCCTAACCCTAACCCTAACCCTAACCCTAACCCTAACCCTAACCCTAACCCTAACCCTAACCCTAACCCTAACCCTAACCCTAACCCTAACCCTAACCCTAACCCTAACCCTAACCCTAACCCTAACCCTAACCCTAACCCTAACCCTAACCCTAACCCTAACCTAACCCTAACCCTAACCCTAACCCTAACCCTAACCCTAACCCTAACCCTAACCCTAACCTAACCCTAACCCTAACCCTAACCCTAACCCTAACCCTAACCCTAACCCTAACCCTAACCCTAACCCTAACCCTAACCCTAACCCTAACCCTAACCCTAACCCTAACCCTAACCCTAACCCTAACCCTAACCCTAACCCTAACCCTAACCCTAACCCTAACCCTAACCCTAACCCTAACCCTAACCCTAACCCTAACCCTAACCCTAACCCTAACCCTAACCCTAACCCTAACCCTAACCCTAACCCTAACCCTAACCCTAACCCTAACCCTAACCCTAACCCTAACCCTAACCCTAACCCTAACCCTAACCCTAACCCTAACCTAACCCTAACCCTAACCCTAACCCTAACCCTAACCCTAACCCTAACCCTAACCCTAACCCTAACCCTAACCCTAACCCTAACCCTAACCCTAACCCTAACCCTAACCCTAACCCTAACCCTAACCCTAACCCTAACCCTAACCCTAACCCTAACCCTAACCCTAACCCTAACCCTAACCCTAACCCTAACCCTAACCTAACCCTAACCCTAACCCTAACCCTAACCCTAACCCTAACCCTAACCCTAACCCTAACCCTAACCCTAACCCTAACCCTAACCCTAACCCTAACCCTAACCCTAACCCTAACCCTAACCCTAACCCTAACCCTAACCCTAACCCTAACCCTAACCCTAACCCTAACCCTAACCCTAACCCTAACCCTAACCCTAACCCTAACCCTAACCCTAACCCTAACCCTAACCCTAACCCTAACCCTAACCCTAACCCTAACCCTAACCCTAACCCTAACCCTAACCCTAACCCTAACCCTAACCCTAACCCTAACCCTAACCCTAACCCTAACCCTAACCCTAACCCTAACCCTAACCCTAACCCTAACCCTAACCCTAACCCTAACCCTAACCCTAACCCTAACCCTAACCCTAACCCTAACCCTAACCCTAACCCTAACCCTAACCCTAACCCTAACCCTAACCCTAACCCTAACCCTAACCCTAACCCTAACCCTAACCCTAACCCTAACCCTAACCCTAACCCTAACCCTAACCCTAACCCTAACCCTAACCCTAACCCTAACCCTAACCCTAACCCTAACCCTAACCCTAACCCTAACCCTAACCCTAACCCTAACCCTAACCCTAACCCTAACCCTAACCCTAACCCTAACCCTAACCCTAACCCTAACCCTAACCCTAACCCTAACCCTAACCCTAACCCTAACCCTAACCCTAACCCTAACCCTAACCCTAACCCTAACCCTAACCCTAACCCTAACCCTAACCCTAACCCTAACCCTAACCCTAACCCTAACCCTAACCCTAACCCTAACCCTAACCCTAACCCTAACCCTAACCCTAACCCTAACCCTAACCCTAACCCTAACCCTAACCCTAACCCTAACCCTAACCCTAACCCTAACCCTAACCCTAACCCTAACCCTAACCCTAACCTAACCCTAACCCTAACCCTAACCCTAACCCTAACCCTAACCCTAACCCTAACCCTAACCCTAACCCTAACCCTAACCCTAACCCTAACCCTAACCCTAACCCTAACCCTAACCCTAACCCTAACCCTAACCCTAACCCTAACCCTAACCCTAACCCTAACCCTAACCCTAACCCTAACCCTAACCCTAACCCTAACCCTAACCCTAACCCTAACCCTAACCCTAACCCTAACCCTAACCCTAACCCTAACCCTAACCCTAACCCTAACCCTAACCCTAACCCTAACCCTAACCCTAACCCTAACCCTAACCCTAACCCTAACCCTAACCCTAACCCTAACCCTAACCTAACCCTAACCCTAACCCTAACCCTAACCCTAACCCTAACCCTAACCCTAACCCTAACCCTAACCCTAACCCTAACCTAACCCTAACCCTAACCCTAACCCTAACCCTAACCCTAACCCTAACCCTAACCCTAACCCTAACCCTAACCCTAACCCTAACCCTAACCCTAACCCTAACCCTAACCCTAACCCTAACCCTAACCCTAACCCTAACCCTAACCCTAACCCTAACCCTAACCCTAACCCTAACCCTAACCCTAACCCTAACCCTAACCCTAACCCTAACCCTAACCCTAACCCTAACCCTAACCCTAACCCTAACCCTAACCCTAACCCTAACCCTAACCCTAACCCTAACCCTAACCCTAACCCTAACCCTAACCCTAACCCTAACCCTAACCCTAACCCTAACCCTAACCCTAACCCTAACCCTAACCCTAACCCTAACCCTAACCCTAACCCTAACCCTAACCCTAACCCTAACCCTAACCCTAACCCTAACCCTAACCCTAACCCTAACCCTAACCCTAACCCTAACCCTAACCCTAACCCTAACCCTAACCCTAACCCTAACCCTAACCCTAACCCTAACCCTAACCCTAACCCTAACCCTAACCCTAACCCTAACCCTAACCCTAACCCTAACCCTAACCCTAACCCTAACCCTAACCCTAACCCTAACCCTAACCTAACCCTAACCCTAACCCTAACCCTAACCCTAACCCTAACCCTAACCCTAACCCTAACCCTAACCCTAACCCTAACCCTAACCCTAACCCTAACCCTAACCCTAACCCTAACCCTAACCCTAACCCTAACCCTAACCCTAACCCTAACCCTAACCCTAACCCTAACCCTAACCCTAACCCTAACCCTAACCCTAACCCTAACCCTAACCCTAACCCTAACCCTAACCCTAACCCTAACCCTAACCCTAACCCTAACCCTAACCCTAACCCTAACCCTAACCCTAACCCTAACCCTAACCCTAACCCTAACCCTAACCCTAACCCTAACCCTAACCCTAACCCTAACCCTAACCCTAACCCTAACCCTAACCCTAACCCTAACCCTAACCCTAACCCTAACCCTAACCCTAACCCTAACCCTAACCCTAACCCTAACCCTAACCCTAACCCTAACCCTAACCCTAACCCTAACCCTAACCCTAACCCTAACCCTAACCCTAACCCTAACCCTAACCCTAACCCTAACCCTAACCCTAACCCTAACCCTAACCCTAACCCTAACCCTAACCCTAACCCTAACCCTAACCCTAACCCTAACCCTAACCCTAACCCTAACCCTAACCCTAACCCTAACCCTAACCCTAACCCTAACCCTAACCCTAACCCTAACCCTAACCCTAACCCTAACCCTAACCCTAACCCTAACCCTAACCCTAACCCTAACCCTAACCCTAACCCTAACCCTAACCCTAACCCTAACCCTAACCCTAACCCTAACCCTAACCCTAACCCTAACCCTAACCCTAACCCTAACCCTAACCCTAACCCTAACCCTAACCCTAACCCTAACCCTAACCCTAACCCTAACCCTAACCCTAACCCTAACCCTAACCCTAACCCTAACCCTAACCCTAACCCTAACCCTAACCCTAACCCTAACCCTAACCCTAACCCTAACCCTAACCCTAACCCTAACCCTAACCCTAACCCTAACCCTAACCCTAACCCTAACCCTAACCCTAACCCTAACCCTAACCCTAACCCTAACCCTAACCCTAACCCTAACCCTAACCCTAACCCTAACCCTAACCCTAACCCTAACCCTAACCCTAACCCTAACCCTAACCCTAACCCTAACCCTAACCCTAACCCTAACCCTAACCCTAACCCTAACCCTAACCCTAACCCTAACCCTAACCCTAACCCTAACCCTAACCCTAACCCTAACCCTAACCCTAACCCTAACCCTAACCCTAACCCTAACCCTAACCCTAACCCTAACCCTAACCCTAACCCTAACCCTAACCCTAACCCTAACCCTAACCCTAACCCTAACCCTAACCCTAACCCTAACCCTAACCCTAACCCTAACCCTAACCCTAACCCTAACCCTAACCCTAACCCTAACCCTAACCCTAACCCTAACCCTAACCCTAACCCTAACCCTAACCCTAACCCTAACCCTAACCCTAACCCTAACCCTAACCCTAACCCTAACCCTAACCCTAACCCTAACCCTAACCCTAACCCTAACCCTAACCCTAACCCTAACCCTAACCCTAACCCTAACCCTAACCCTAACCCTAACCCTAACCCTAACCCTAACCCTAACCCTAACCCTAACCCTAACCCTAACCCTAACCCTAACCCTAACCCTAACCCTAACCCTAACCCTAACCCTAACCCTAACCCTAACCCTAACCCTAACCCTAACCCTAACCCTAACCCTAACCCTAACCCTAACCCTAACCCTAACCCTAACCCTAACCCTAACCCTAACCCTAACCCTAACCCTAACCCTAACCCTAACCCTAACCCTAACCCTAACCCTAACCCTAACCCTAACCCTAACCCTAACCCTAACCCTAACCCTAACCCTAACCCTAACCCTAACCCTAACCCTAACCCTAACCCTAACCCTAACCCTAACCCTAACCCTAACCCTAACCCTAACCCTAACCCTAACCCTAACCCTAACCCTAACCCTAACCCTAACCCTAACCCTAACCCTAACCCTAACCCTAACCCTAACCCTAACCCTAACCCTAACCCTAACCCTAACCCTAACCCTAACCCTAACCCTAACCCTAACCCTAACCCTAACCCTAACCCTAACCCTAACCCTAACCCTAACCCTAACCCTAACCCTAACCCTAACCCTAACCCTAACCCTAACCCTAACCCTAACCCTAACCCTAACCCTAACCCTAACCCTAACCCTAACCCTAACCCTAACCCTAACCCTAACCCTAACCCTAACCCTAACCCTAACCCTAACCCTAACCCTAACCCTAACCCTAACCCTAACCCTAACCCTAACCCTAACCCTAACCCTAACCCTAACCCTAACCCTAACCCTAACCCTAACCCTAACCCTAACCCTAACCCTAACCCTAACCCTAACCCTAACCCTAACCCTAACCCTAACCCTAACCCTAACCCTAACCCTAACCCTAACCCTAACCCTAACCCTAACCCTAACCCTAACCCTAACCCTAACCCTAACCCTAACCCTAACCCTAACCCTAACCCTAACCCTAACCCTAACCCTAACCCTAACCCTAACCCTAACCCTAACCCTAACCCTAACCCTAACCCTAACCCTAACCCTAACCCTAACCCTAACCCTAACCCTAACCCTAACCCTAACCCTAACCCTAACCCTAACCCTAACCCTAACCCTAACCCTAACCCTAACCCTAACCCTAACCCTAACCCTAACCCTAACCCTAACCCTAACCCTAACCCTAACCCTAACCCTAACCCTAACCCTAACCCTAACCCTAACCCTAACCCTAACCCTAACCCTAACCCTAACCCTAACCCTAACCCTAACCCTAACCCTAACCCTAACCCTAACCCTAACCCTAACCCTAACCCTAACCCTAACCCTAACCCTAACCCTAACCCTAACCCTAACCCTAACCCTAACCCTAACCCTAACCCTAACCCTAACCCTAACCCTAACCCTAACCCTAACCCTAACCCTAACCCTAACCCTAACCCTAACCCTAACCCTAACCCTAACCCTAACCCTAACCCTAACCCTAACCCTAACCCTAACCCTAACCCTAACCCTAACCCTAACCCTAACCCTAACCCTAACCCTAACCCTAACCCTAACCCTAACCCTAACCCTAACCCTAACCCTAACCCTAACCCTAACCCTAACCCTAACCCTAACCCTAACCCTAACCCTAACCCTAACCCTAACCCTAACCCTAACCCTAACCCTAACCCTAACCCTAACCCTAACCCTAACCCTAACCCTAACCCTAACCCTAACCCTAACCCTAACCCTAACCCTAACCCTAACCCTAACCCTAACCCTAACCCTAACCCTAACCCTAACCCTAACCCTAACCCTAACCCTAACCCTAACCCTAACCCTAACCCTAACCCTAACCCTAACCCTAACCCTAACCCTAACCCTAACCCTAACCCTAACCCTAACCCTAACCCTAACCCTAACCCTAACCCTAACCCTAACCCTAACCCTAACCCTAACCCTAACCCTAACCCTAACCCTAACCCTAACCCTAACCCTAACCCTAACCCTAACCCTAACCCTAACCCTAACCCTAACCCTAACCCTAACCCTAACCCTAACCCTAACCCTAACCCTAACCCTAACCCTAACCCTAACCCTAACCCTAACCCTAACCCTAACCCTAACCCTAACCCTAACCCTAACCCTAACCCTAACCCTAACCCTAACCCTAACCCTAACCCTAACCCTAACCCTAACCCTAACCCTAACCCTAACCCTAACCCTAACCCTAACCCTAACCCTAACCCTAACCCTAACCCTAACCCTAACCCTAACCCTAACCCTAACCCTAACCCTAACCCTAACCCTAACCCTAACCCTAACCCTAACCCTAACCCTAACCCTAACCCTAACCCTAACCCTAACCCTAACCCTAACCCTAACCCTAACCCTAACCCTAACCCTAACCCTAACCCTAACCCTAACCCTAACCCTAACCCTAACCCTAACCCTAACCCTAACCCTAACCCTAACCCTAACCCTAACCCTAACCCTAACCCTAACCCTAACCCTAACCCTAACCCTAACCCTAACCCTAACCCTAACCCTAACCCTAACCCTAACCCTAACCCTAACCCTAACCCTAACCCTAACCCTAACCCTAACCCTAACCCTAACCCTAACCCTAACCCTAACCCTAACCCTAACCCTAACCCTAACCCTAACCCTAACCCTAACCCTAACCCTAACCCTAACCCTAACCCTAACCCTAACCCTAACCCTAACCCTAACCCTAACCCTAACCCTAACCCTAACCCTAACCCTAACCCTAACCCTAACCCTAACCCTAACCCTAACCCTAACCCTAACCCTAACCCTAACCCTAACCCTAACCCTAACCCTAACCCTAACCCTAACCCTAACCCTAACCCTAACCCTAACCCTAACCCTAACCCTAACCCTAACCCTAACCCTAACCCTAACCCTAACCCTAACCCTAACCCTAACCCTAACCCTAACCCTAACCCTAACCCTAACCCTAACCCTAACCCTAACCCTAACCCTAACCCTAACCCTAACCCTAACCCTAACCCTAACCCTAACCCTAACCCTAACCCTAACCCTAACCCTAACCCTAACCCTAACCCTAACCCTAACCCTAACCCTAACCCTAACCCTAACCCTAACCCTAACCCTAACCCTAACCCTAACCCTAACCCTAACCCTAACCCTAACCCTAACCCTAACCCTAACCCTAACCCTAACCCTAACCCTAACCCTAACCCTAACCCTAACCCTAACCCTAACCCTAACCCTAACCCTAACCCTAACCCTAACCCTAACCCTAACCCTAACCCTAACCCTAACCCTAACCCTAACCCTAACCCTAACCCTAACCCTAACCCTAACCCTAACCCTAACCCCTAACCCTAACCCTAACCCTAACCCTAACCCTAACCCCTAACCCTAACCCTAACCCTAACCCTAACCCTAACCCTAACCCTAACGGCCCTAACCCTAACCCTAACCCTAACCCTAACCCTAACGGCCCTAACCCTAACGGCCCTAACCCTAACGGCCCTAACCCTAACGGCCCTAACCCTAATGGCCCTAACCCTAATGGCCCTAACCCTAATGGCCCTAACCCTAATGGCCCTAACCCTAACCCTAATGGCCCTAACCCTAACCCTAACCCTAACCCTAACCCTAACCCTAATGGCCCTAACCCTAACCCCTAACCCTAGTACTCCTGAAAAAATTAATACTCACAGGAAATTGAGTACTCTGGAAAATATTGGTACTCCTGAAAAAATAAGTACTCATGGAAAAATGTATACTCCTGAAAAACAAGTACTCTGGAAGAAATTAATACTCTGGCAAAATGGGTACTCTCAAAGAAATGAGTACTCTGGAAAAAGGAGTACTCCTGAAATAGTGGTACTCTGGGAAAAGGAGTACTTCTGGGAAAAAGGTACTCCTGAAATAAAGGTACTTAGGGTTAGGGATTAGGGTTAGGATTTGGTGCTGGGGTGAGGGTTAGAGTAGGGGATTGGGGTTAGGGTTAGGGAATGGGAATGTAATGTTGGGGTTAGGGTTAGGGTAGGGATTTGGGGATGGGGATACCAGCAGCTGGAGGAGCACTGATTAGGGTTAGGGGAGGGAATTGGGGGTGGGGGTGGCAACAGCTGGGGGAGGGCTAATTAGGGTTAGGGCAGGGAAGGGGGGATGGGGGTGGCAGCAGCTGTGGGAGGACTAATTAGGGTTAGGGCAGGGAAGGGGGGATGGGGGTGGCAACAGCCGGGGGAGGGCTAATTAGGGTTAGGGCAGGGAAGGGGGGATGGGGGTAGCAGCAGTGGGGGGTGGACTAATTAGGGTTAGGGTAGGGAAATTGGGACGGGGTTGAAAACCCCGTTAAAGACAACCCTAATGGTCAAAATTAATGGTTAGAAGTAACCCTAATCCAAGATGGCGGCCCCCATGCGGTCACGTGATGTGGAGCAAAATGGCCGCGCCCGGCGGCGACTTCCGGCAACAACATGGCCGCGCCCGGCGGACACTTCCGGCAACAACATGGCCGCGCCCATGGGTGACTTCCGGGAAAAAACAATATGGCGGCGCCCAGGAGAGCACGTGGTACGGGGACAAAATGGCGGCGCCCGGCGGAATGACGTCACTTCCGGTAAAATGGCGGCCGTCCGGGCCGGATTGGTTTTTTGGGTTTCGGCGGGGTTTTTGGGGGTTTCCGAGGGTCCGGCGGCCGCGGAAGGCTATTCCGGTTCGCGTGCGGTCGGCGGCGTGGCGGGGAGCGGCTTCCGGGGCGCGGGGCGGGTGTCGGGTTTTCGATCGGGCACTGGGAGGGACGGCTATGCCGCGGGGGGTCCTTCCGGGAGTGTGTCGCTCTCGTGACGTCACGCGGCGGCGCTGTGTATGCAGTGTGGTGCTGAGCACGACAGGGGGCGCTGTAACGGGGCGTTGTAATAATTGCACTACGAGGAGTGGGACGGCAGGGGGCGCTGCTTCAGCGCTGTGGCCAACAACAGGGGGCGGCGCGCATGGGTGGGGGGGGTGCTTTGTGACGGGGGCTGGTGGATCGACGGTTGGGGTGTGGGCTGTGTCTGGGGGGGTGGCAGCTAGGGGTGGGTGGGGACAACAGGGGGTGGGTGCTTTGTTACGGGGGGTGGTGCATTGCTGGTGGTGGGGGTGGCCTCTGGGGAGTGGCAGCTGGGGAGGGGGACTAATTACCGGGTGGGTGCTTGGGCATCGGGGCGCACTGCCTCGGGGTGGGTGCTTGGGTATGGTGCCTGGTGACAGGTGTGGCTCATCAGGCTTGACTGTGAGCAGCTGGGGGGTACTGATTGGGAGTGGGTGGGGTTCCTATATACTATATATAAAAAGAAGAAAAACTATATGTCTGGTGCAGCAGTAGAAACTTTCAGGCTCCCGGGGAGTAAATGCTTTGTTTAATAATTTTTTCTTTTTTTGCTTTACTCCCAGGGAGCCTGAAAGTTTCTACTGCTGCTTTTTTAAAACTAAAGCTAGAAAGGAAAACAAAGTTAGAAATAGAAAGAAATGAGAGAGAGGGAGAAAAGAAAAAGAAAAGAGAGAAGAGAGAGAGAAAAGACAGAGAGAGAGAAAAAAGAGAGAAGAGACAAAAAAAGATTAAGAGAGACAAGAAAAAAAGTCAGAGAAGACAGAAAAGAAAGAGAGAAAAATAGAGAGAAAAGAGAAAGAGAGAGAGAAAAGAAAGGATATGGAGAAAAAGGAGAGAAGAAAGAAAATAGAGATGACAGAGACACAAAAGAAGACAGAGAAAGACAAAAAGACAGAAGAAAAGACAGAGAAAAAAGAACACAGAGGAAAAAAAAGAAGTCAGAGAGACAGAGGAGAAGAAAACACAGAGAGAGAAACCAAGACAGAGACAGAAAAGAAAAGGAGGGTGGAAAAACTGAAGAACAGGAGTTAAAAGGGAAAAAAAGTGGTTAGGATTAGAGTTACAGCAAAAACTCAGGGTAGAGTGAAAAAGGAAAAGACTAAGAGCAAAAACAGACAAACCAAGGAAAAGGAGAATGCAGACAGAAAAAGAAGCAAGAAGAGGACAGGTGAAAGTTATAAAGGAAAAGAAATAAGGTGCAAAGTAAAGAGAGAAATAGAACAGAGTTACAGAAGCAAGACAGCATCAGAAAGAGTGAGACACAGAAACAGAGGGTGGGAGACAGATGGAAGTTAAGTGAAAAATAGAAAAGGAAAGTAAGGAGCAAAAGGAAGAAACACAGAGGAAAAAAATTACAAAACCACACCAAAAAAAGACAGGAGCCGTAGGGGGAAGGGGCGGTTTAGGGAAGGGCAGGGGGTATCTTTATTAGGGGTGATTCAACTTTATTACAGGAAATCAGCAAAAGACATAGACATAGAAACAGTGCATACAAATGCAAGCACAGATACAATCCATAGACACAACAATAAAATCTAATTCACGTACAAAGCAGTACAAAGCAGTACAAAGCAGTACAAAGCAGTACAAAGCAGTACAAAGCAGTACAAAGCAGTACAAAGCAGTACAAAGCAGTACAAAGCAGTACAAAGCAGTACAAAGCAGTACAAAGCAGTACAAAGCAGTACAAAGCAGTACAAAGCTTAACACAAACTGATAACCTTTTCCTATTTCCATTACATGTTAATCTATGATTACAGGAAACCCAAAACAACAAAACCACAGAGAAAACAACACTCACCCACCACAGACACTCGCTTCAAATAGCACACAAACCCACCAGCCCTCTCACCAAATCTACTAAATTAAACCCCAGCAATCATTGGTCCTCGGGAACGTGGTTCCCGGGAGCCCCCAAAAAATGCCTCCTGCCTGACGAAAACCCCGGTCCCTGGCCGTTCCGTGCCCGAACTTTGGCGATGAACGTCGCCTCGCGGACCGACCGGGAGCGAGGAAAAAAAAACCCAGCCGGGGGAAAAAAAAAAAACCCCCGGCTGGGGATTTTTTATTCTAATTTTAAAAATGAGTTGAAAAACCTGAAAAACAAACAGCATACAAGGTTACAACCCTACAGACCTTCAACAGGCACACACACACACACATACACACACTTCAGCTTACACACAAACCCACACTACCTCCCACATCAACCGCTCCGCTAACCCTCAGCACACATGCCCACCGCTCCTCGGGAACATGGTTCCCGGGAGCCCCCAAAAAATCCTCCTGCCTGACAAAAACCCCGGTCCCTGGCCGTTCCGTGCCCGAACTTTGGCGATGAACGTCGCCTCGCGGACCGACCGGGACCGAGGAAAAAAAAACCCAGCCGGGGGGAAAAAAAAAAAACCCCCCGGCTGGGGATTTTTTATTCTAATTTTAAAAATGAGTTGAAAAACCTGAAAAGCAAACAGCATACAAGGTTACAACCCTACAGACCTTCAACAGGCACACACACACACACATACACACACTCCAGCTTACACACAAACACACACTACCTCCCACATCAACCGCTCCGCTAACCCTCAGCACACATTCGCACCGCTCCTCGGGAACGTGGTTCCCGGGAGCCCCCAAAAAATCCTCCTGCCTGACAAAAACCCCGGTCCCTGGCCGTTCCGTGCCCGAACTTTGGCGATGAACGTCGCCTCGCGGACCGACCGGGACCGAGGAAAAAAAAAGCCAGCCGGGGGGAAAAAAAAAAAAAACCCCGGCTGGGGATTTTTTATTCTAATTTTAAAAATGAGTTGAAAAACCTGAAAAGCAAACAGCATACAAGGTTACAACCCTACAGACCTTCAACAGGCACACACACACACACATACACACACTCCAGCTTACACACAAACACACACTACCTCCCACATCAACCGCTCCGCTAACCCTCAGCACACATGCCCACCGCTCCTCGGGAACGTGGTTCCCGGGAGCCCCCAAAAAATCCTCCTGCCTGACAAAAACCCCGGTCCCTGGCCGTTCCGTGCCCGAACTTTGGCGATGAACGTCGCCTCGCGGACCGACCGGGACCGAGGAAAAAAAAACCCAGCCGGGGGAAAAAAAAAAAAAACCCCCAGCTGGGGATTTTTTATTCTAATTTTAAAAATGAGTTGAAAAACCTGAAAAGCAAACAGCATACAAGGTTACAACCCTACAGACCTTCAACAGGCACACACACACACACATACACACACTCCAGCTTACACACAAACACACACTACCTCCCACATCAACCGCTCCGCTAACCCTCAGCACACATTCGCACCGCTCCTCGGGAACGTGGTTCCCGGGAGCCCCCAAAAAATCCTCCTGCCTGACAAAAACCCCGGTCCCTGGCCGTTCCGTGCCCGAACTTTGGCGATGAACGTCGCCTCGCGGACCGACCGGGACCGAGGAAAAAAAAACCCAGCCGGGGGGAAAAAAAAAAACCCCCGGCTGGGGATTTTTTATTCTAATTTTAAAAATGAGTTGAAAAACCTGAAAAGCAAACAGCATACAAGGTTACAACCCTACAGACCTTCAACAGGCACACACACACACACACACTCCAGCTTACACACAAACACACACTACCTCCCACATCAACCGCTCCGCTAACCCGCAGCACACATTCGCACCGCTCCTCGGGAACGTGGTTCCCGGGAGCCCCCAAAAAATCCTCCTGCCTGACGAAAACCCCGGTCCCTGGCCGTTCCGTGCCCGAACTTTGGCGATGAACGTCGCCTCGCGGACCGACCGGGACCGAGGAAAAAAAAACCCAGCCGGGGGGAAAAAAAAAAAAAACCCCCCGGCTGGGGATTTTTTATTCTAAATTTAAAAATGAGTTGAAAAACCTGAAAAGCAAACGTCACACACACGAGGTTAAATCCACTCACCCTGTGCTCACACACACAGAGACGAGCACACACAGACAAACACAGCCACAGGCTCTCACACATGCTCACACGCTCTGCCCGCTTACACGCTCGCTGCAGCCCTTACCTGAGACGCTGAAGAACGTGCTTCGACGCATCTTCTGGCTGCCCCTCCCTGACATCAAATGGTAGATTAGGGAAATCGGTAGCCTCGGGAACCCGTGAGACAACAGAAAGTGGTCAGCAACTGCCAATCTGACAGCCGGGAATTGTCCCCGCTCTGAACCGATAAGTTTTCTACCCAAAACCCCACAAAACACAAAGCAACAGGAAAATTTCTATAACTGTTCCACCTAACTATGACTAGCTGCCAGGGCAGGGCAGCTCCGACCATAAGTGGTACAACATAGGTACGCATAATATAAGCCAATGCACAAAGTGCCAGTACAGACAATAAAATGCAATGCACATTATAAGTACATACAGTATAAGCCAACACAGGTACACACAATATAATCCAAGACAGGTACAACCAAGATAAGTACATACAGTATAAGCCAACACAGGTACATGCTAGATAAGCCAACAGAGGTACATGCAACATAAGTACATACAGTATACGCCAACACAGGTACATGCAACCTAAGTGCATACAGTAAAAGCTGACACAAGTACATGCAATATAAGCCAGCACAAGTACATACAATATAAGTACATACAGTATAAGCCGACACAGGTACATGCAAGCTAAGTGCATACAGTAAAAGCTGACACAAGTACATGCAATATAAGCCAGCACAAGTACATACAATATAAGTACATACAGTATAAGCCAACACAGGTACATGCAACATGAGTACATACAGTATAAGCCAACACAGGTACATGCAACCTAAGTGCATACGGTAAAAGCTGACACAAGTACATACAGTATAAGCCGACACAGGTACATACAATATAGGTAGATAGATACAATATAAAACAGGACTTAAGATCACTCTGGAAGATGAATTCCTGAGACCTATACCCTTTCAGAAGATGGAACCCATAGAACTACTGCAGTCACGTCAGGAGGGTATAAGACACTACTCCAGAAGTCAAAGAAAATGTCATTGAGAAAAAAGGCACTACCGAAGCTGGTAGTGAGAAGGAAGACTGATGAGAACATCTTCTCTAATCCTACCTGGCTCAGAGTAAAAAGATAAAGAGGGCAGAATAAGGAAGATCCAGAAAGGCACATGAGTAGAATATAGGCAATATAGCACACATTAGTGCCGACAAAGCGTCGAGACGTAAGAAAGGCCTTAGGCGTGAAAGACAATGGACACACACAACATAACACAGACGCAGATGACCTGACGCAAAGGCAAGCGGGAACTTTCCCCTTAGGGATCTGATATTGCAAACGCAAGATGAGCCACAGGAAAGGAAGACCTGTGATGATGGCACGTGATGATGAAATGTAGCTCGCAAAAAGAAGTTAGTGTCAAAGCAGTTAGGAAGACCCTCCAGACGCTCGGCCAGCCGACGGAAGGAAGCGGACTGCCGGATGACCGTGGCGATAGCTCCGGACCCGAAGGCAAGCCCCTCGGGGAAAACGGCCGTGACTATGCCTAGTCGAGGAAAGCTGACGACGCAAAGTCCACGAGAACGTGCAGATGGGTCGGAACTGCCCTGCCCGGCAAAGGCTCTCGTGAGGCTGAGGACAAACCCTCTCTCTTTAATTTCAAAGAGCCCGTCCCACTACAGACCTCTCAGCTAAGCTGACGTGAAACTGCCCCCTGTGATACTAAAGGCTTTTCCCCTTCTCCCGACCGCCGCCCCGACACTTAGCTTTTGGAAGACGAGCGGACAAAATCCAGCCTCAGTCGGACGTGCGCGTTGAGATCTTCTCGATGTGTGTGCTTCGGTGCTGCCGCTTCCCAGCTGTGGCTACGAGCCTGCTCAGGGTACCTAAGATACAACAGAAAATGTGACTATTGCCCTCAAAAACAGTAATCCCTGAAACTCCTCCACACCGTGGCCCCAGCTCACCTCAAAACTTGATTTGACTCAGGAGGCATCCCAGAAGACACCTGCAAAAAGAAAATGTACACACTTAGCATGCTGCTACATAACGCTCCCCTATGACTCACCCTGCCTAAACACCGACTCACCTGCCCTCCTCTGTTCCTTGATCATGCTTAGGGCAGCGACAGCACCTGCAAGGAAACAAAGCAAAAAAGCATGCTGAGATACTGGGAAAACACAACCTCCCTACCGTGACAAGTATGCCACACCGATACCTTAGGCTTGCACCCACCTCGCATGAGCGGCCTCGGCCGGGATAGATCACAAGTGGACCACCTAAAAGAATAAAAAAAAAGAAAAAAAACAAGAGGAGACAGTTAGAGCTGCACCAGAAACTGAGACCTCAGCAATAAAACTGCGGGTGTACGCTACGCAATGCTCACCTTGCCCACTGGCCTGGACTGCAGCTCTATGCCTTGACTTCCTAAAAGGAAAGGCAAAAGAGCTGTGACAACCAGAATTTATGCTTCCTCTACAGAGGAAAACAGTGACTGACCTGCTTGGGGGAATCCCCTCACCCTAGATGCGGGGCTCTGCCCTGGATTTGATCCTTCTGCATCTGAAAGACAGTTAGGAGAAAAGTCAAAGGGCCGCAGGAAAACTTAGAGGCTCCACACATGTCATGTCCATTTACAAATCCCATCTAGAGGCCAACTAGACCCCACATTACAAATTACAAGCCCCCGAGACGCCTCCAATTGCACCCGGCTACCGGGCAGGGCGGAGCAGCTCCGGCACAAATGTGTGCAGACACCCGTGACACAGGACAGACAGGACAGGACAAACAAAGGGCACAACACACAGACAAAAATCTCTTGGCAAGGAAAATGGCTGCAAGGACTGAGAGAATGCAAAAGGAGATGACTGAGTTCAAACTGACGATCAGCTGCTGAGGCTCAGAGAACCCTGGAGGAAGAAGATGCTAACTGAAGGATTTATTCCAAGAACAGCAAAGATCGATGCCTAGGAATCCTATGGTCGGAATCCTCTGCCTGCCCTCACATTCTTACAAGTCCGAATCCACCATAATGGATCCAGGTGGGGCATAGCTGTCCGGACAGCTCAGAACAAGACCTGACAAGACACCTGACTGGATGCTTCCAAAGAGAGAACTTTTGACCAGGGAGCTCAGACAGGTATCAGAATCACATGTGTGGCCTGGGTGCCAGGACACGGAATGCAGAGATCACAGATGCTAACAAGGATGCCAGGGTTTCTGACAGGCCCCCCTAAGGTAAAAGACATTGCATACACAAACAACACATAATGCACAACAGACAAAGGACACGAGACACACCGGGACTGCTCTGCCCTGCGCACCGCAGCACTGGGATCAACAGTGAGACTTGGCTTTTATGGGGCCTAAGGGGCCACTTCATGAACACCCCCCACCTCCAAACTGGACTCAAAAACCCCTCCCAGTAATTCCCAAACCAGCACCGTGCCTTCATCCCCTCGGTGGGTCACAGCCCGCTACTTATCTCTCAGACATCTGGGAATGCCAGTCCATCTCAGGTGCAGAGAAAGGCCACCTCGTCAGGTGGGAAGCTCCTGCTGGCACCGGGCTGGTGTCTCTCAGACAACTACATTAAAGAGAAACAAACATCAATGCCTGACCTTGGCACCGCATCGGCCAAAACCCCACCACTCTGCTACTCACCGTGCTCCTAAGAAGGCCCGGCACCTCCTAACCCTGACCCTCTGCCACACCTGCAATGCATCTGCACCTGAAAGAAAGTTAGAACATATGTCAAACACCACCAGAATAACTCAAAAGCTGCAAACACCTTATGTCAATCTAGCATCTAGAGCTCAAGTACATCCCACATTACAAATTTCAACTCCCCATGGTTTGTCCTATTGCAGCAGGCCAGGCAGCAGGGCAAAAGAGGCAAAAGAGCTCCGGCACAAATACGTGCAGACACCCGTGACATGGAACGTGACCAACAGGGGGACGTGAAACACAACACATCATGCTTGCGGTGAGGGCCTCGAGGGAAGAGGGCAAAAGGGACCCCAAAGACACACCAGGTAACAGGCACGCCTGACAACACCAGACAGACCGGAGCTGTTCTGCACTGCCCGCCTAAAAGCTGCCATCAAAAGAGGAGTCTCGCCCTTCACTTGTCCTAACATGCCCTTGGACAAGATTGCTTCTGCCTCCACTATTTGTTAAAGCTGGACCAAAAACTCCCAATCTGCTACACTCCCATCTCCAGACCGAGGCCCCCGACTTATCTTTTGGATGATGAGTGATGGCAATCCACGTTGGTCCTGAAATGAGTCTGCCTCCGAGGGCCCCTGATAGCCTGTTAGCCTCTTGGTCAGCTACAATAAAGAAAACCAAAACAAAAGTATGAGTCCAAAATTATGGGGGACATATCCCAGCCAGTCAGGTACTTGCCCTTTCCTGACTGTGCCTGGCTCCCTCAGGCTCCAGCTTCATCCTGATTCCAAGGCTGTGGCCTGCATTAGGGGCGGCACCTGGGTAAGAAAAAGGCAAAGTTAAATGCCATTGCTGTGAGTGCAGTGGATGACCTTGTGTGCTGCAAGACATGCGAATGCCTCTGCTAGGCTTCTGAACAGCCTTGTGTGGGGGTCCCCCAAATAAACACCCTTTCTCACCCTGCTGCCTGCAAACCCCCTCCCAAGACCTCCTACCTGGATACCTGATCACCCACCCTCTCCCAGGCACAATCCTCAACTCACCTGAAGCCTCAATCTCAAACATCATCCTTGACACTGGGCAGATCTCTCTTGCGACATGATCAATCCGCTGAAATATTGTTGTGCTTGAGAGCTGAGCAATAAGAACCACTTCTCTCCGCTGCTCACCTTGGCTGCTGGTATCCAGATTGACTTCCTAAAAAGAAAGACAAAGAACAGTGCTGTAACACAGTCACCATACACACTTCTGCTGCAGAGACAAATGGGGCCTCACCTGCTCGGGGCAATCCGCCCACCCGGGATGGGGCCCTCTGGCACAGATTTAATCCATCTCAATCTGAAAAAAAAGGTAGGACAAGAGTCAAACTATTGCAGGATAACTGAGGAGCTCCAGATATCCTGTGTCCATCTACAAATCCCACCTAGAGTCCAACTACACCCCACATTACACGTTCCAAGTCCCCGGGATTTCTACTATTGCACCAGGCTATGCGGCAGGGCAGAGCAGCTCCAGCACATACGTGTGCTGACACCCGTGACACAGGACAGGCAGGACAGGACACACAACGGGGACACAACAGGAACAGAAATCTCTTGGCAAGGAAAATGGCTGCAAGGACTGAGAGAATGCAAAAGGAGATGACTGAGTTCAAACTGACGGTCAGCTGATGAGGCTCAGAGAACCCTGGAGGAAGAAGATGCTAACTGAAGGGTTTATTCCAAGAACGATGCAAAGATCGATGCCTAGGAATCCTGTGGTCAGAATCCTCTGCCTGCCCTCACATTCTTACAAGCCCTAATCCACCAAAATGGATCCAGGTGGGCATAGCTGTCCGGACAGCTCAAAACAAGACCTGACAAGACACCTGACTGGATGCTTCCAAAGAGAGAAGAGAGTCGGATGCCTGTCTGAGCTCCCCAGTCAAAAGTTCTGTGGCCCGGGTGCCAGGCCAGGGAATGCAGTGATCACAGATGCTAACAAGGATGCCAGGGTTTCTGACAGGCCCCCCTAAGGTAAAAGACATGGGATACACAAACAACACATAATGCACAACAGACAAAGGACACGAGACACGCCGGGACTGCTCTGCCCTGCACTGCCCTGCCTCAGCACTGTGATCAAAAGTGAGACGTGGCTATTATGGGGCCTAAGGGGCCACTTCATGAACACCCCCCACCTCCAAATTGGACTCAAAAACCCCTCCCAGTCATTCCCAAACCAGCACCATGCCTTCATCCCCTCGGTGGGTCACAGCCCGCTACTTATCTCTCAGACATCTGGGAATGCCGGTCTGTGTCAGGAGCATAGAAAGGCTACCTCGTCAGCTGGGAAGCTCCTGCTGGCACCGGGCTGGTGTCTCTCAGACAGCTACATTAAAGAGAACCAAACATCAGTGCCTGACCTTGGCACCGCATCGGCCAAAACCCCACCACTCTGCTACTCACCGTGCTCCTAAGAAGGCCCGGCACCTCCTAACCCTGACCCTCTGCCACACCTGCAATGCATCTGCACCTGAAAGAAAGTTAGAACATATGTCAAACACCACCAGAATAACTCAAAAGCTGCAAACACCTTATGTCAATCTAGGAAGAGCATCTAGAGCTCAAGTACATCCCACATTACAAATTTCAACTCCCCATGGTTTGTCCTATTGCAGCAGGCCAGGCAGCAGGGCAAAAGAGCTCCGGCACAAATACGTGCAGACACCCGTGACATGGAACGTGACCAACAGGGGGACGTGAAACACAACACATCATGCTTGCAGTGAAGGCCTCGAGCGGAGAAGGCAAAAGGGACCCCAAAGACACAGCAAGTAACAGGCACACGGGACAACACCAGACAGACCGGAGCTGTTCTGCACTGCCCGCCAAAAAGACGCCATCAAAAGTAGAGTCTCTCCCTTCACTTGTCCTAACATGCCCTTGGACAAGATTGCTTTTCCCTCCACTATTTGTTAAAGCTGGCCCAAAAACTCCCAATCTGCTACACTCCCATCTCCAGGCCAAAGCCCCCGACTTATCTTTTGGATGATGAGTGATGGCAATCCACGTTGGTCCTGAAATGAGTCTGCCTCCGAGGGCCCCTGATAGCCTGTTAGCCTCTTGGTCAGCTACAATAAAGAAAACCAAAACAAAAGTATGAGTCGCGAATTATGGGGGACATATCCCAGCCAGTCAGGTACTTGCCCTCTCCTGAGTGTGCCTGGCTCCCTCAGGCTCCAGCTGCATCCTGATTCCAATGCTGTGGCCTGCATTAGGGGTGGCACCTGGGTAAGAAAAAGGCAAAGTTAAATGGCATTGCTGTGAGTGCAGTGGATGACCTTGTGTGCTGCGAGACATGGGAATGCCTCTGCTAGGCTTCTGAACAGCCTTGTGTGAGGGGGCCCTCAAATAAACACCCTTTCTCACCCTGCTGCCTGCAAATCCCCTCCCAAGACCTCCTACCTGGATACCTGATCACCCTCCCTCTCCCAGTCACAATCCTAAATCACCTGAACCTTCAATCTCAAACATCATCCTTGACACTGGGCAGATCTCTCTTGCGACATGATCCATCTGCTGAAAAATTGTTGTTCTTGAGAGCTGAGCAATAAGAACCACTTCTCTCCGCTGCTCACCTTGGCTGCTGGTATCCAGATTCATTTCCTAAAAAGAAAGACAAAGAACAGAGCTGTAACACAGTCACCATACACACTTCTGCTGCAGAGACAAATGGGGCCTCACCTGCTCGGGGCAACCCCCTCAACGGGATGGGGCCCTCTGGCACAGATTCAATCCATCTCAATCTGAAAAAAAAGATAGGGCAAGAGTCAAACTGTTGCAGGATAACTGAGGAGCTCCAGATATCCTGTGTCCATCTACAAATCCCACCTAGAGTCCAACTACACCCCACATTACACATTCCAAGTCCCCGGGATTTCTACTATTGCACCAGGCTATGCAGCAGGGCAGAGCAGCTCCAGCACAAATGTGTGCTGACACCCGTGACGCAGGACAGGCAGGACATGACAAACAAAGCACACAACACACAGACAGAAATCTACCGGCAAAGAAAATGGTCGCAAGGACTGATAGAATGCAAAAGGACATGACCGAGTTGAAACTGATGGTGAGCTGATGAAGCTCAGAGAACCCTGGAGGAAGAAGATGCTAACTGAAGGATTTATTCCAAGAACAGCAAAACCAGATGCCTAAGAATCCTATGGTCGGAATCCTCTGCCTGCCCTCACATTCTTACAAGTCCTAATCCACCATAATGGATCCAGGTGAGCATAGCTGTCCGGACAGCTCAAAACAAGACCTGACAAGACACCTGACTGGATGCTTCCAAAGAGAGAAGAGAGTCTGATGCCTGTCTGAACTCCCCAGTCAAAAGTTTTGTGGCCGGGCTGCCAGGCCAAGGAACGCAGAGATCACAGATGCTAACAAGGATGCCAGGGTTTCTGACAGGGCCCCCTAAGGTAAAACACATGGCATACACAAACAACACATAATGCACAACAGACAAGTGACACGAGACACACCGGGACTGCTCTGCCCTGCGCACCGCAGCACTGGGATCAAAAGTGAGACGTGGCTTTTATGGGGCCTAAGGGGCCACTTCATGAACACCCCCCACCTCCAAATCGGACTCAAAAACCCCTCCCAGTAATTCCCAAACCAGCACCGTGCCTTCATCCCCTCGGTGGGTCACAGCCCTGTACTTATCTCGCAGACATCTGGGGATGCCAGTCTGTCTCAGGTGCATAGAAAGGCCACCTCGTGAGCTGGGAAGGTCCTGCTGGCACCGGGCCGGTGTCTCTCAGACAGCTACATTAAAGAGAACCAAACATCAGAGCCTGACCTTGGCACCGCATCGGCCAAAACCCCACCACTCTGCTACTCACCGCGCTCCTAAGAAGGCCCGGCACCTCCTAACCCTGACCCTCTGCCACACCTGCAATGCATCTGCACCTGAAAGAAAGTTAGAACATATGTCAAACACCACCAGGATAACTCAAAAGCTGCAAACACCTTATGTCAATCTAGGAAGAGCATCTAGAGCTCAAGTACATCCCACATTACAAATTCCAACTCCCCAGGGCTTGTCCTATTGCAGCAGGCTACACGGCAGGGCAGAACAGCTCCGGCACAAATATGTGCAGACACCCGTGACACGGAACGTGACAAACAGGGGAACGAGAAACACGAGACATCATGCTTGTGGTGAGGGCCTCTAAGGGGAGAAGGCAAAAGGCATGCCAAAGACACACTAGGAAACACGGCACAGTGGACAACATGACGCAGACCGGAGCTGTTCTGCGCTGCCCGCCTGAAAGCTGCCATCCAAAGTAGAGCCTCTCCCTTTAGCTGTCCTAAGAGGCCCTTGGACAACATTGCCTTTCCCTCTGCTCATTTTTAAATCTGGCCCAAGAACTCCAAATCTGCTACTCTCCCATCTCCAGGCCGTGGCCCCCGACTTATCTTTTCAATGATGGGTGATGGGAATCCATGTTGCACCTGAAATAAGTCTGCCTCCGAGGGCCTCGTAATGGCCTGCGTGCCTCTTGGTCAGCTACAATAAAGAAAACCAAAACCAAAGTGTGAGTCCAGAGTTATGTGGGCCAAATCCCAGCAAGGCAGCTACTTGCCCTCTCCTGAGTGGGCCTGGCTCCCTCAGGCTCCAGCTTCATCCTGACTCCAAGGCTGCGGCCTTTATTCAGAATGGCAACTGGGTTAAACAAAGGGAATGTCGAATGGCATTCCTGTGACTGCAGTGGATGAACTTGTGTGAGAAAGACGTGAAAATGCCCCTGCTATGCATCTGAAAACCTTGGGTGGGGGAGCCCTCAAATAAACACCCTTTCACACCCTGCTGCCTACAAACACCCCCCCCCAAGAACTCCCAACTGGATACCTGCTCACCCTCTCTTCACCTACTCTCAATTCTCAAATCCCCTGAAGCCCCAATCGCACGCATCTTCTTGGACACAGGGACGATCCCTCTTATGACATGATTAATCTGCTGAAAAATGTACTGGAGTTGACACACCCTAGAATCTGTGAAAGCTGCCCTCCTACTAAAAACAATAGAAGAAAAAAAAAAAAAAAACAAACACAAGAACAAAACCAGAAACTACAAACGTACTTTACCCCCCCTAAACACAAAACTGAAAACCACAAACCTAAATACTCCCTGTATTCCACGGCGTTTTCTTCACTGTATTTCCCAAGCCTCTGTTACTTTGTCTAAAGGCCCAGAAACACCTGCTGAAAATGAGCTGAGATAAGCTAAAAGAGACTCTTCACTGAAATGAGAGGAGAGCTCTTACCCCAGCAGTTCCCAGGAAGGGAATGAAGGCCCTCAGCCAAGGCTGGGGTTAATATACCCCTGATAGTGCCCGCCTCTTGTTCCCATGATGCCCTGGAAAAGGGAGGGGACTAATCCCACCGGGTATAAAAGCCCTCAGAAGAGCTGCAGCAGTTTGGCTCCTCTGACTCAGATTCAAGAGGAGCAAAGGGCTTGTTAAAGAAGAAAGCTCTTCATAGAAAAAACAGTGCTTTCTATTTTCACAGCGACTACTTGCAGCAGAGGAACAAAAAACTGGTAAGACTTTAAACTTTTTCTTAAGGTTACATACATAGATACAGTGGGTGATATGCTGCTGCCTTACATAATTAGTCTTTGGTAATTGCTAAGTAGAACATCATGTAGGACAAAGTAGGGTGGAGAAGAATGATAAAGACATAAATAGTCTAAGTCTCATTGGGACTCCTAATTAGGCCTAACTGCATTAGAAATAAAAATGAGAAAAAAAAACCTCCTGGGTGGCTTATGTGTTAAGTACACGCCGGGCTCGCTCTTCTCTAAGATACCTGCTCCAAAGGCACGGAAAAAAAGTGGCCAGAAATGAATACTTAAATCCTAAAAATGCTGAAAAAGACACAGCTTCCTTCAAGTGAACCCATAAAAGTTAGACAGCGGGGCAGTTAGGTCCACTGAAACTGATAACATGACAAATAAACTGATTCTACCCTATAATTCGTTCTCCAAAAATATTGTGAAACAAAGGGTTCTCCTCAATTTAAATCCCTCAAGCAATGAAAAAACAGAATTTTTTCTGTCAATCAAAACCCTTAACAACGAGGGACAGCTGGGGAAGGTTTGCAGGAGGCACTTAAGACTCACAAAGCCACCTGACTTTGGGGTGGTGACGGCTTGTGTCAGTGAGACGTCTGGCGCGAGGCACGTTTTTCAGCAAGCGGCCGGCCGCTCTGGTCCGTAGACCTCTGAACAACAGTGCTGGCCCTTTTCCCTAGCAATGACAGCTAACTAACTCAGGTTCGAGATGGCAATTTGCAACAGGCACTTGGCACTACCAAAGTACCTTGAGGTGTCCCTGGTGCCAGCTGGAATCTGGAAGGCATACTTCACAAAATAGAATTTCGGCAGACACCGCACCGCTCCGGGCTACAGGCCCGTGAACACGAACACCGGCCCTTTCCCCTGGCAAACGAAACTCACCTGCCCGGGTTAGTTCAGAGGAGGCGCTTGGGACTGACTACGCGGCCTGATTTTGCAGAGGTGCCGGTGTGGGCTTGAGAGGCATCCTGTGCCATGCAAAATATGAGGAGCCGGCTGGGCACTCGTGGCGGCTGAGTCCTTACCAAAAATGCCACCCCGTTTCCTAGGTAAACAAAGCTAACCGTTCCGGGTTCCTGGTGTCCCTTTGCAGGAGGCGCTTGTTATTGTTAATGCAGCCTGAGTGTTCCCTGCTGCCGGCTTGGGTCTGCAAGGTATCTGGCGCAATGCGGAATTTTAGGAGCCAAACAGCCGCTCCAGGCTGCGGGCACCCAAACACCAAAGCAAGGTCTTTTCCCTGGAAAGAAAATGCAACAGACTACGTTCCCGATGGCAGATTGCGGGAGCGCCTTAAGACGCTCAAACCAGCCTGACCTGCAAGTTGTGCCAGCTTACGACCTTGAAGCATCCTGTGCAATAGGGAATTTCAACGGGCAGCGGAACATGCTGGGCCTGAGGTGCCTGAAAAAAAATGCTGACCCGTTGCCCTGGGAAACGACGCTCAACGGCGCAGGGTCCTGATGGCAGACTCCGGGAGACGCTGGGAGCTGTCAAAGTAGCCTGACTTTGCAGTGGTGGCGGCTAGAGTCCGGGAGGCAACCTCTGCAATGCAGAAGTTCAGCAGGCGGTGGGCCTCTCCGGACAACTGGCCCCTCAACACGGAGACCGGCCTTTTCCCCTATCGATCCACACTCACCGGATCACGTTCCAGATGGCAGATTACAGAAGCCACTTAGCGCTGTGAAAGCAGCTAGAGTTGGAACTGATTCCACCTGAGGTCTAGGGGGCACCTGCGCAAGGCAAAAGGTCGGTAGGCGGACGGCCCCTAGGACCTGAACGCAATAGGCAGCCCTTTACACAGGGAAGTGTAACTCACCGGCGGAGGTTCCTGATGGCAGACGGCAGGAGACGCGTGCTGAGGAAAAAGCAGCTGGAGTTGGAACTCGTGCCACCTTGGCTCGAAGAGGCATATTTGGCAATACAGAAATTTCAGCAGGCAGCCAGCAACTCCGGGCAAGGCCTCCTGAACACCAATGCCGGCCCTTTCCCAGAAGAAGACAACTCAGCATCCCAGGTTCCTGATGGAATATTGCTGGAGCCATTTGGGACCCTCGAACGAGACTGACTGTACGGTGGTGCCAGCTTGGGTCTGGGAGCCATCCTGCGCAATGCAGAATTTTAGCCGGCTGATGGCCACGAAGGGCCCCTGGGCCCTGAATGTGAACACCAGCCCTTTTCTCAGGTAAGCGTGACTCAGCTGCCAGGTTCCTGATGGGAGATAGGAGACACGTGCCGAGGCCAAAGCAGCTGGTATTGGGACAGGGGCCAACTGGGTCTGGGAGGCAGATTGGGAAATGCAGAAGTTCAGAAGGCAAACAGCCGGCCACTCCGGGCCAAACGCCCCTGAACACTAATGCTGACCCTTTTCCCAGGTAAAGAAAACCGAGCAACCCGGGTTCCTGATTTCAAATTGCTGGAGGCGCTTGGGAGTCTCAAACCGTCTCGACTCGGCACCTATGGCAACTTGGATCTGGGAGGCATCCTGCGCAATGCGGAATTTCAGGAGCTAGCCGTCCACTAAGGGCCCCCGGCCCCTGAACAGGAACGCCAGCCCATTTCTCAGGGAAGCGTTACTCAGCCACCCGGGTTCCTGATGGCAGATGGCAGGAGACACGTGCCGAGGGAAAAGGAGCTGGACTTGGAACTGGTGCCGGCTTGGGTCTGGGAGGCACATTTGGCAATGCAGAATTTCAGCAGGCAGTCAGCCGCTCGAGGCAAGACCTCCTGAACAACGCCAGCCCTGTCCCAGAAGAAGAAAACTCAGCAGCCCAGGTTCCTGATGGAATATTGCTGGAGCTATTTGGGACCCTGAAACCAGCCTGACTAGGCGGCGGTGGCAGCTTGGGTCCGGGAGGGATCCTGCGCAATACAGAATTTCACCAGACAGCCGTCCACAAAGGGCCCCTGCGCCCTGGACACAAATGCCACCCGTTACCCCAGGTAAGTGTAACTCACCAGCTCGGGTTCTTCATGGAAGATTGCTGGGGACATTCTGAACCTTCAAACCAGCCTGACTTTGCGGTGCAGGCAGCTAGGGTCTGGGAGGCATACTGTGCGATGCAGAATTTCAGATGGCAGACAGCCAGCCCCTCTGGACCAGAGGCTCCTAAACACTAGTGCTGTCCCTTTTCCCAGGTAAGCAAAACTCAGCCCCCCAGGTTCCTTGTTGCAGATTAGTGGAGGCACTTGGGACTCTCAAATGAGCTCGACGCGAGTGAGGTGGCAGCTTTGGTCGGGGAGGCATCCTGAGCGATGCAGAACTTCAGCAGGCAGACAGCCGGCTGCTCCGGGCCACGGGATCCTTAAAATTAGTCCTGTCCCTTCTCCCAGATAAGGAAAACTCAGCCACCCAAGTTCCTGGTGGCATATTGTTCGAGGCGCTTGGGACTCTCAAAAAGATCAACTAGGCACAGGTGGCAGCTTGGGGCTGGGACGCATCCAGACCAATGCAGAATTTCAGGACACAGCAGGCCACTACGGGCCACTAAGGGCCCGGGACACCAATGCTGCCCATTACACAGGGAAGTGTAACTCAGCAGCTCAGGTTCCTGAAGGAAGATTGCTGGAGCCACTTGGGACTCCCAAACCAGGTTGACTTTGCGGTGGTGGCAGCTGGGGTGCGGGAGGCATCCTGCCCAATGTGGAATTTCACCAGGCGGCCGGCCGCTAAGGGCCCCTGGGCACTGGACAAAAATGCCGCCCATTACGCAGGGAAATGTAACCCAGCCACCTGGGTTCCTGATGGCAGATGGCAGGAGACACGTGCCGAGGACAAAGCAGCTGGAGTTGGAACTGGTGCCGGCTTCGGTCTGGGAGGCACGTTTGGCAAAGCAGAAATATCAGCAGGCAGCCAGCCAATCCAGTCAGGGCCTCCTGAACACAAATGCCAGCCCTGTCCCAGAAGAAGAAAACTCAGCACCCCAAGTTCCTGATGGGAGATTGCTGAAGCCATTTGGGAGCCTCAAAGCCTCCTCACTCTGCAGCGGTGGCAGCTTGGGTCAGGGTGGCATCCTGCGTAATGCAGAAATTCAGCACACAGCAGGTCACTAAGGGCCCCTGGGCCCTGAAAAAAGATGCTGCCCTTTACACAGGGAAGTGTAACTCACCAGCTCAGGTTCTTGATGGCAGATTTTTGGGCCCATTTGGGACCCTCAAACCAGCCTGACTCTGCGGTGGAGGCACCTTGGTCCGGCAGGCATCCTGCGCAATGCGGAATTTCAGCAGGCAGACAGCCACTCCAGGCAAGACCTCCGGAACACCACTGCCAGCCCTTTGCCAGAAGAAGAAAACTCAGCAGCCCAGGTTCCTGATGGCATATTGCTGTAGGAGCTTGGGAGTCTCAAACAAGTTCGACTCAGGTGAGGTGGCAGCCTGGGTCTGGGAGGGATCCTGCGCATTGCAGAATTTCAGAATGCAACCGGCCACTAAAGGCCCCTGGGCCCGGTATACCAATAATGCCCTTTACACAGGGAAGTGGAACTCACCAGCTCCGGTTCCTGATGTCAGATTGGTGGAGCCATTTGGGACCCTCAAACCAGCCTGACTTTTAGGTGGTGGCAGCTTGGGTCTGGGAGGCATCCTGTGCAATGTGAAATTTCAGCAGCCATCCGGCCACTCCTGTCCCCAGCCTCCTGAAGACACATGCTGACCCTTTACCCAGGTGAGCAAAACTCAACCCCCAGGTTCCTAGTTGCAGATTGGTGGAGGCGCTTGGGACTCTCAAACCAGCTCGACTCGGCTGAGGTGGCAGATTGGGTCTGGGAGACATCCTGCGCAATGTGGAATTTCAGAAGTCAGCCGGCCACTAAGGGCCCCTGGGCCCTGAAAACCAAAGCCGCCCTTTACACAGGGAAGTGTAACTCGCCAGCACAGGTTCCTGATGGCAGATTGCTGGAGTTACTTGGGACTCTCAAACCAGCCTGACTTTACGGTGGGGGCAGCTTGGGTCTGGGAGGCATCCTGCGCAATCTTAAATTTCAGAAGGCAGCCGGCCCCTCCGGTCCCCAGGCTCCTGAACAGTCATGCTGACCCTTTCCTCAGGTAAGCAAAAGTCAGGAGCCCAAGTTCCTGGTGGCATATTCCTCGAGGCGCTTGGGACTCTCAATCGAGCTCAACTCGGCTGTTGCAGCAGCTTGGGTCTGGGAGGCATCCTGCGCAATGTGGAATTTCAGAAGTCAGCCGGCCACTAAGAGCCCCCAGGCCCTGAAAACCAAAGCCGCCCTTTACACAGGGAAGTGTAACTCACCAGCTCAGGTTCCTGATGGCAGATTGCTGGGCCCATTTGGGACCTTCAAACCAGCCTGACTTTGCGGTGGTGGCAGCTTTGGTCAGGGAGGCATCCTGCGCAGTCTTAAATTTCAGAAGACAGGCGGCCCCTCCGGTCCCCAGGCTCCTGAACAGTCATGCTGACCCTTTCCCCAGGTAAGCAAAAGTCAGCAGCCCAAGTTCCTGGTGGCATATTCCTCGAGGCGCTTGGGACTCTCAAACAAGCTCGACTCAGCTGAGGTGGCAGCTTGGATCCGGGAGGCATCCTGCGCAATGGAGAACTTCAGCAGGCAGACGGCCGGCCACTCAGACCACAGGCCCCTGATCATTAGGGCTGACCCTTTCCCCACGTAAGCAAAAGTCAGCAGCCCAAGTTCCTGGTGGCAGATTGCTCAAGGCGCTTGGGACCCTCAAATGAGCTTGACTCAGGTGAGGTGGCAGCTTGGCTCTGGGAGGAATCCTGCGCCATGTGAAATTTCAGCAGGCAGCCGGCCACTCCAGGCCGCAGGTTCCTGAAAACTAATGCTGCCCCTTACCCAGGTAAGAAAACCTCAGCCCCCCATGTTCCTAGTTGCAGATTGGTGGAGGCGCTTGGGACTCTCAAACGAGCTCGACTCGGCTGAGGTGGCAGCTTGGCTCTGAAAGGCAGCCTGCGCAATGCAGAATTTCAGCAGACAGCCGGTCACTAAGGGCCCCTGAGTCCTCAACACCAATGCTGCCCTTTACACAGGTAAGTGTAACTCACCAGCTCAGGTTCCTGATGGCAGATTGCTGGACACATTTGGGGGCCCTCAAAGCAGCCTGACTCTCCAGTGCTGGCAGCTTGGGTCTGGGAGGCATACTGCGCAATGCAGAATTTCAGCAGGCAGACGGCTGGCCACTCCGGGCCACAGGCTCCTGAACACTAGTCCTGTCCCTTTTCTCAGGTAAGCAAAACTCAGCCGCCCAGGTTCCTTGTTGCAGATTGCTGGTGGTACTTGGGACTCTCAAATGAGCTCGATTTGGCTGAGGTGGCAGCTTACATCTAGGAGGCATCCTGTGCAAGGCAGAATATCAGAAGTCACACAGACAGCCACTCCGGGCCACCGGCTCTCTAAAACTAATGCTGACCCTTTGCCCAGGTAAGCAAAACTCAGCCCCCCAGGTTCCTTGTTGCAGATTGATGGAGCTGCTTGGGACTCTCAAACGAGCTCGTCTCAGGTGAGGTGGCAGCTTGGGTCTGGGAGGCATCCAGGTGTTCCCCCCGACCCTGTGAGAAGCTCTCGCAGTCCTTCCATGAGACAGTGCCGGGAGCGGCCCATAAACCCCTCCACTCAGCAACTCCATGCAAAAGGGAGCTGAGGCAAAGCCTCCCCCTAAAACAGCCTCGCCCCGGCAGGAGCCGCCCCCTCATCATCCTCACACTCACACCTGGGCTGCTCCGAGCCCCCATCATCCTAACAGCTCATACCTGGGCTGCTCCCAGCCCCCATCATCCTCACACTCACACCTGGGCTGCTCCGAGCCCCCATCATATATTTTTCATATTTATATTCACATGTATATTTAGAATTTATATTACTGTATAATAAAAATTATATAATATATTGCATCTCTTCATGTTACTTACATAGATTTCTATTTCTATTTCTATTCATAGTTTGGTATTATATAATAAATATATAGAGATATAAAGATATATTTCTGTATGTCGATTTACATTTCTATAGTACTTATATTATTTAAAATAAAACCCCTGCCTCTAATGACATAAAAAGCTAAGACACCCCTTTCTTTAAAACACATTTAAAATTTTAAAAATAATTTTGTTTGTCATAATTCTATTCACATCTATATTTGTAATTTTCATTTGTTATATTTATAGATATTATATATATTGGAGAGAATACCTTTTTATATAATAATAGATACATTCTTTTGACACAATATATTTCTTTTACTTATATAAATATATATTAAATATTTATTGATATTGACATATATCTGATATATTTGCATTTCTAGTTTTATATTTTTTATGAAATCTCCAGCCCATACCCCAATAAAAGCCAAACAATCCCCAATTTATTTAAACTGTATTTAAACATAAATCCTGTCACAGCTGCGTTGCTCAGCAGTGCCCCAAGCTAATCTGACACTTGTTCATCTCCTGGACCTGAATCTGAACCCGCTCACCTTGATCGCACCTGGCAGAACCATTTTCGTACCTTTTTCTGGCATGTCTTGTTTTTGTTTTTTTTTGTCTTGAGTTTTTGTGCCCTTTATTGCCTCTCTTTCTTGCCTTGTTTCTTGGGGCTTTTACTCCCTTTTTCCTTGATTTTTTTCTGGCATTTCTTGGGGTTTTTTCTTCGTTTCTTCTTGCCCATTTTGGTGTTTATTCTGGTTTTTCCTTGCCCCCCTTGGGGTTTTTTTTTCAGTTTGTTTTTTTTTTTTTTTCCTTCCCCATCTTGGTTTTTTGTTGTGATTTTGTTTCTTGCCCATCTTGGGGTTTTTCTCTGGTCTGTTTTCAGGGATTTTTCTTGCCCATCTTGGTTTTCTTCTGTGGGTTTGTTGTTGTTTTTTTTTTCTTTTCTTTTTCTTTTTTTTCCCCCTAGGTTTCTCCTTGCCCTCCTTGTTTTTGGTTTTTTTTGTCTGTCTTCCTTCCTTCTTTCTTCCTTTCAGTGCCTTTCCTTATTTTCTTTTTTTCTTTCCCTGTATTTCTAATCTTGGTTTTCATTTCTAGCTTTAGAATAAAAAAGCAGCAGTAGAAACTTTCAGGCTATCTGGGATTACAAAAACCTCCAAAACGAAAATGATTTAAAGAAAACTATTTATTTCCTGGGAACCTGACATTTTCTACTGCTGCACGTGACATAGAGCGTTTATTCCTTCTTATAGATAGTTGATATTTCATACTTACTTTATACAGCGCTCCCTGCTGTCTGCACAGGCGCACTGCAGGCACAGCGGTGCGGCGACGTTGAGTTCTGTTTAATGAAACTCGGCTTGGTTCAGCTTGGTTCGGCTCTTAGTCGAAACTCATTTAAGTTCGGCTCTTCGGAACAATTCGCACAGTAACGCTTTCGGCACCTTTTACGACAGTCGCGCTTTACGGCACCTTTTACGACAGTCGCGCTTTACGGCACCTTTTACGACAGTCGCGCTTTACGGCACCTTTTACGACAGTCGCGCTTTACGGCACATTTTACGACAGTCGCGCTTTACGGCACCTTTTACGACAGTCGCCCTTTACGGCAGTCTTTACGACAGTCGCGCTTTACGGCAGTCTTTACGACAGTCGCGCTTTACGGCACCTTTTACGACAGTCGCGCTTTACGGCAGTCTTTACGACAGTCGCCCTTTACGGCACCTTTTACGACAGTCGCCCTTTACGGCCGTATTTACGACAGTCGCGCTTTACGGCAGTCTTTACGACAGTCGCGCTTTACGACACCTTTTACGACAGTGGCGCTTTACGGCACCTTTTACGACAGTCGCCCTTTATGGCAGTCTTTACGACAGTCGCGCTTTACGGCAGTCTTTACGACAGTCGCGCTTTACGGCACCTTTTACGACAGTCGCGCTTTACGGCACCTTTCACGACAGTCGCCCTTTACGGCAGTCTTTACGACAGTCGCGCTTTACGGCACCTTTTACGACAGTCGCGCTTTACGACACCTTTTACGACAGTCGCGCTTTACGGCACCTTTGACGACAGTTTTGCTTTACGGCACCTTTTACGACAGTCGCGCTTTACGGCAGTCTTTACGACAGTCGCGCTTTACGGCACCTTTTACGACAGTCGCGCTTTACGGCAGTCTTTACGACAGTCGCGCTTTACGGCATCTTTTACAACAGTTTTTTTTCTTGCCCAGTTTGGAGTTTTTCCTGGGTTTTTTTGCCAGTCTTGCGGGGTTTTTTCCAGGTTTATTCTTGCCCATCTTGAATTTTTTTTTCTGGGTTTTTTTCTGGGTTTTTTCTTGCCCATCTTGGTGGGTTTTTTCCTTTTTTTTTTTCTTGGCTTTTTCAGGTTTTTTTCTGGTCCATCTTGCTTCTTTTCTTGCCCATCTTGGGGGGATTTTCTGTGATTTTTCTGGGTTTTTTGAGGATCTTCTCCTTGCCCATCTTGGTTTTTTTTTTTTGCGTTTTTTTCCTGCCAGTCTGGGGTTTTTGTTCTTGGTTTCTTTCTGGGTTTTTCCTTGCCCATCTTGGGATTTTTTTTCCGTTTTTTTTTCCTGGTTTTTCCTGCGTTTTTTCTGGTCCATCTTGTGGGGGTTTTTTGGGATTCTTCTTGCCCATCTTGAGGTTTTTTCCTGGTTTTCTGTGGGTGTTTTCTGCGTTTTTTCTTGCCCATCTTGGGGTTTTTTTCTGGGTATTCTCACCCATGTTTGGTTTTTTTCCTTGGTTTTTTCTGGGTTTTCCTTGCCCACCTTGGGAGTTCTTCCGGTTTCTTTTTCCTGTTTTTTTTTTTTTTTTTTTTCTGGGCTTTTTCTGGGCTTTTCTTGCCCATCTTGGGGTTTTTAGCTTTTTTTCCCGGGTTTGCTCTTGCCCCTCTTGAGATTTTTTCCCTGGGATTGTTCTGGGTTTTTTCTTGATTTTTTTCTTCCCCATCTTGCAGTTTTTTTCCTGGATTTTTGTGGGGTTTCTTTGTTGCCCATTTTGGGGTTTTTTCTGCTTTTTTCTGGGTTTTTCTTGCCCATCTTGTGTTTTTTTACTGGGTTTTTTGGGCCTTTTCTAGCCTATCTTGGAGTATTTTTCTGGGTTTTTACTTGGCCGGGACCAAAAAAAAAAAACAGCCAGGGTGGAAGGCAGCTGGGGATTTTTTATTCTCAATTTAACAATGAGTTGCAAAACCTGAAAAGCAAAAGTCATATACACAAGGTTAAATCCAGTCAGCATGCGCTCACACACGCAGAGACGAGCAGACAGACACAGCCACGTGCTCTCACACACACTCCTTCTTACACGCTCACTGTGGCCCTTCCCTGAGATGCTGAAGAAGGTGCTTTGACACATCTTCTGGCTGCCGCTCCTTGAGCTAAATGGCAGATCCTGGGGAAATCAGCAGCCTCGGCGACCTGTGAGACAACAGGAAGGGTCAACAAGTGGCTATCTGACAGCTAGGACTTGTCCCCACTCTGGACTGATGAATTTTCTACCCAAAATCCCACAAAAGACAGATGAACAGTAAAGTTGTTATAACTGTTCTACCTAACTGTGACTATGTGCCAGGGCAGGGCAGCTCCGATCATAAGTGGTACAGTCTACACACAATGTAAGCTGACGCATACAGTGCAAGTGTACACAGAGTCTAAGTACACACAATATAAGGCGACATGCTTACATGCAGTGTAAGTACAGACAATATAAGGCAATGCACTTACATTGCATGTACCTATGCTGGCTTATACTGTACGTACTTATACTGTATGTAAGTACATACAATATAAGCCAACATAGGAACATACAATATAAACCACGACTTAAGAAAACTCTCTGGAAGATTACTTATTGAGCCCTGTACCCTTTGAGAAGATGGAACCTATAGAACTACTGCAGTCACGTGAGGAGGGTGTAAGATGCTCCCTCTAGAAGTCCAAGAAAATGGAAAAAAAAGCACTACCAAAGCTGATAGTGAGAAGGAAGATGGATGAGAACATCTTGTCCCTGTGAGACATTCCTGTCTCAAAGAGTAAAAATGTAAAGATGCTGGAATAAGGGATATCCGGCAAGGAATGTGAGTAGAACATGGCACAGAAGAGAGCCGATAAAGCATTGAGATGTAAAAAAGGCCTATGCCGTGGAAGACAATGGACACACACACCATAACATAGACACAGATGACATAACACAGAGACAAGTTGCAACTGCTTGGCACTTTCCCTTTAGGGACCCGAGAGTCCTAGCACAAGACGAGCCAGAGGCCAATGAGGCCAAGGGAAAGGAAGCCCTATGACAACAGCACGTGATGATGAAATGCAACTCATTAAAGGAAGTTACGGCCAAAGCAGTTAGGAGGATGCTCGAGAGGCTCAGCAAGCCTAGAGAAGGAAGCGGACTGCCAGGTGACTGCAGCTACAGCTCCGGACCTGAAGGCGAGCTCCACGGGGGAAAGAGCCGTGACGACGTCAAGTCGAAGAAGGCTGATGACACAAAGTTCACGAGAATGTGGAGATGGGTAGGAATTGCCCTGCCCGGCAAAGGCTCTGGTGAGGCTGAGGAGAAACCCTCTCCCTTTACTTCCAGGGAGCCTGTCCCACTACAGACCTCTCCGCTAAGCTGACATCAGATTGCCTCCTGTGATAGTAAAGGCTTTTCCCCTTCTCCCAACCACTGGCCCCGACACTTAGCTTTTGGAAGACAAGCAGACAAAATCCATCCTCGGTCGGACGTGGACGTTGAGACGTTCTCAATGTGTGCGCTTCGGTGCTGCCGCTTCCAAGCTGTGGCTACAAGCCTGCCCAGGGTACCTAAGGCAAAACAGAAAACGTGACTATTGCCCTCAAAAACAGTAATCCCCGGGACTCCTTCGCACCCCTGCCCCAGCTCACCTCAAGTCTTGATTTGACTCCAGAGGCCGCCCGGAAGATACCTGCAAAAAGAAAATGTACACACTTAGCATGCTGCTGCATAACACTCACCTAGGAATCAGCCCGCCTAAACTCCGAGTCACCTGCCCTCCTCTCTTCCCCGGCATGCCTAGGGCAGCGACAGCACCTGCAAAGAAACAAAGCAGAAAAGCATGCTGAGATACTGTGAAAACACAACCTCCCAACCCTGACAAGTATGCTACACTGATACCTTAAGCTTGAACCCACCTGGCATGGGCATGCTGGGCTAGGATAGATGGCAAGCAGTCCATCTAAAATAAAAAGAGGAATAATACGTACCTAGAGCTGCACCAGAAACTGAGACCTCAGCAATAACAACTGTTTCGGTACCCTACTCAATGCTCACCTTGCCCACTCAGCCTTGACAGCTGCTCTCTGCCTTGACTTCCTAAAAATAAAGACAAAGAGCAGAGCTGCAGCAGCCACAATTTATGCTTCCTCTGCAGAGACAAACAGTGACTGACCTTCACAGGGGAATCCCCTCACCCAGAATGGGGGGCTCTGCCCTGGATTTATCCTTCTGCAACTAAAAGAAAGTTAGGATGAAAGTGAAAGGGCTGCAGGATAACTTATGGGCTCCACGTATCCTGTGTCCATCTACAAATCCCATCTAGAATCCAACTACACATTACAAATTCCAAGTCCCTGAGACTTCTCATATTGCACCAGGATATGCAGCAGGGCAGAACAGCAGCTCCAGCACAAATGTGTGCAGACACCCGTGACACAGGACAGACAAGACGTGACAAACACTGGGGACACAACAGGAACGGAAATCTCTTAGCAAGGAAAATGGCTGCAAGGACTGAGAGAATGCAAAAGAAGAAGAGTTGAAGCTGATGGCGAGCTGATGAGGCTCAGAGAACCCTGGAGGAAGAAGATGCAAACAGAATGATTTATTCCAAAAACTGCAAAGATGGATGCCCGAGAATCCTACAGTCAGAATCCTCTCCCTAACCTCACATCCTTACAAGTCCTACTCTGCTATAATGGATCATTGCGCAGCACGGTTGTCCGTACAGCTCAGAACAAGACATGACAAGACATCTGACTGGACGCTTCTAAAGAGAGATGCATTTCTGATGCCTGTGTGAGCTCCCAAGTCAAAAGATCTATGGCATGGGTGCCAGGGCGAGGAATGCTCAGATCACGGATGCTAGGAAAGGGTTCTGAGAGGCCCCTCACAGGGCTAAGATAAGAGACATGAGATATCCAGGCAACACACAATACACAAAAGACAAGTGACACGAGACACACTGGGACTGCTCTGCCATGCTGCGCACCTCAGCACTGTGACCAAAAGGGAGACTTTGCTTTTATGGGGCCTAAGGGGCAACATCTTGGCTAACCTCATTGCCAGAGCCAACTCAGACCCCCACCTCAGGGAGTCCTGAAAAAGCACCCCACGTTCATCCCCTCTGAGGGTTGCAGCCCTCTGCTTACCTCTCAGACATCAGGGGATGCCTGTGTCAGGTGCAAAGAAAGGCCACCTCGTCACCTGGGAAGGTCCTGCTGGCACCGGGCTGGTGTCCCTCAGACAGCTAGATTAAAGAGAACCAAACATCAGTGCCTGACCTTGGCACCGCATCGGCCAAAACCCCACCACTCTGCTACTCACTATGCTCCTAGGAATGCCCAGCACCTCCTAACCCTGACCCTCTGCCATGGATGCAATGCATCCACACCTGAAAGAAAGTTAGAACATATGTCACACACCTCCACAATAACTTTAACTTTCAAGCTGGAAACACCTTATGTAAACCTAGGAATAGCACCTAGAGCCCAAGTACAGCCCACATTACAAATTCCAACTCCCCAGGGTTTGTCCTACTGAAGCACGCCATGCAGCAGGGCAGAACAGCTCCGGCACAAATACCTGCAGACACCCGTGACACAGAACGTGACAAACAGGGGGACACCAAACACAACACATCATGCTTGTGGTGAGGGCATCGAGGGAAGAGGGCAAAAGGGACCCCAAAGACACACTAGGGAACACAGCACACCAGACAACAGGACACAGACCGGAGCTGTTCTGCACTGCCCGCCTGAAAGCTGCCATCAAAAGAAGAGCCTCTCCCTTTAGCTGTCCCAACAGGCCCTTGGAGAAGAATGCTTTTCCCTCTGCTGGTTTTTAACTCTGCCCCAAGAACTCCCAACCTGCTACACTCCCATCGCCAGGCCATGGCCCCCGACTTATCTTTTGGATGATTGGTGAGGGGAATCCACGCTGCACCTGAAATGAGTCTGCCTCGGAGGGCTCTGTGATGGCCTGTTAGCCTCCCAGTCAGCTACAATAAAGAAAACCAAAACCAAAGTATGAGTTCAGACTTATGTGGGCCAAATCCCAGCAAGGCAGCTACTTGCCCTTTCCTGAGCGTGCCTGGCTCCCTCAGGCTCCAGCTTCATCCTGATTCCAAGGATGTGGCCTTCCATAGGAGTGGCACCTGGGTTAGAGAAAGGCAAAGTTAAATGGCATTCCTGTGAGTGCAGTGGATGACCTTGTGTGCTGTAAGACATGGCAATGCCTCTGCTAGGCTTCTGAACAGCCTTGGGGGGAGGGGCCCTCAAATAAACAAATAAACACCCTTTCTCACCCTGCTGCCTGCAAACCCCCTCCCAAGAACTCCTAACTGGATACCTGAACACCCTCCCTCTCCCAGTCACCATCCTCAACTCACCTGAAGCCTCAAGCTCAAACATCATCCTTGACACTGGGCAGATCCCTCTTGTGACATGATGAATCTCCTGAAAAATGGTTGTGCTTCAGAGCTGAGCAATAACAACCACTTCTCTCCCCTGCCCACCTTGACTGCTGGCATCCAGATTGACTTCCTAAAAAGAAAGACAAAGAACAGAGCTGTAACACAGTCACCATACACACTTCTGCTGCAGAAACAAATGGGGCCTCACCTGCTCGGGGCAATCCCCTCACCCGGGACGGGGCCCTCTGGCACAGATTTAATCCATCTGAATCTGAAAAAAAAGGTAGGACAAGAGTCACACTGTTGCAGGATAACTGAGGAGCTCCAGATATGATGTGTCCATCTACAAATCCCACCTACAGTCCAACTACACCCCGCATTACACATTCCAAGTCCCCAGGACTTCTCCTATCGCAGCTGGCTATGCCGCAGGGCAGAGCAGCCCCGGCACAAATGTGTGCAGACACCCGTGACACAGGACAGACAGGACAGGACAGACAACGGGGACACAACAGGAACAGAAATCTCTTGGCAAGGAAAATGGCTGCAAGGACTGAGAGAACGCAAAAGGAGATGACCGAGCTGAGATCGATGGTGAGCTGATGAGGCTCAGAGAACCCTGGAGGAAGAAGATGCTAACTGAAGGATTTATTCCAAGAACAGCAAAGATCGATGCCTAGGAATCCTATGGTCAGAATCCTCTGCCTGCCCTCACATTTTTTACAAGTCCTAATCCACCATAATGGATCCAGGTGGGGCATAGCTGTCCGTACAGCTCAGAACAAGACCTGACAAGACACCTGACTGGATGCTTCCAAAGACAGAAGAGAGTCTGATGCCTGTCTGAGCTCCCCAGTCAAAAGTTCACTGGCCCAGGTGCCAGGCCAAGGAATGCAGTGATCACAGATGCTAACAAGGATGCCAAGGTTTCTGACAGGCCCCCCTAAGGTAAAAGACATGGGATACACAAACAACACATAATGCACAACAGACAAAGGACACGAGACACACCGGGACTGCTCTGCCCTGCACACCTCAGCACTGTGATCAAAAGTGAGACTTTGCTTTTATGGGGCCTAAGGGGCCACTTCATGAACACACTACCCGCCCCCCCCCCCAAAATTGGACTCAAAAACCCCTCCCAGTCATTCCCAAACCAGCACCATGCCTTCATCCCCACTGTGGGTCACAGCCCTCTACTTATCTCTCAGACATCTGGGGATGCTGGTCCCTGTCAGGTGCAAAGAAAGGCCACCTCGTCACCTGGGAAGGTCCTGCTGTCACCGGGCTGGGGTCTCTCAGAAAGCTAGATTAAAGAGAACCAAACATCAGGGCCTGACCTTGGCACCGCATCGGCCAAAACCCCACCACTCTGCTACTCACCGCGCTCCTAAGAAGGCCCGGCACCTCCTAACCCTGACCCTCTGCCACACATGGAATGCATCTGCACCTGAAAGAAAGTTAGAACATATGTCAAACACCACCAGGGTAACTCACAAGCTGCAAACACCTTATGTCAATCTAGGAATAGCATCTAGAGCCCAAGTACAGCCCACATTACAAATTTCAACTCCCTATGGTTTGTCCTACTGCAGCAGGCCATGCGGCAGGGCAGAACAGCTCCGGCACAAATGTGAGCACACACCCGTGACACGGAACGTGACAAACAGGGGGGACAAGAAACACGACACATCATGCTTGTGGTGAGGGCCTCGAGGGGAGAAGGCAAAAGGGACCCCAAAGACACACCAGGTAACACAGCACACGAGACAACACCAGACAGACCAGAGCTGTTCTGCACTGCCCGCCTGACATCTGCCATCAAAAGTAGAGCCTCTCCCTTTACCTGTCCTAAGAGGCCCTTGGAGAAGATTGCTTTTCCCACAGCCAATTTTTAATTCTGGCACAAGAACTCCCAACCTGATACACTCCCATCTCCAGGCCGTGGCCCCAAACATATCTTTTGGATGATAGGCGATGGGAATCCACGCTGCACCTGAAATGAGTCTGCCTCGGAAGGCTCTCTGATGGCCTGTTAGCCTCTCAGTCAGCTACAATAAAGAAAACCAAAACCAAAGTGTGAGTCCAGAGTTATGTGGGCCAAATCCCACCAAGGCAGCTACTTGCCCTTTCCTGAGCGTGCCTGGCTCCCTCAGGCTCCAGCTTCATCCTGATTCCAAGACTGCGGCCTTCCTTAGGAGTGGCACCCGGGTAAGAGAAAGGCAAAGTTAAATGGCATTGCTGTGAGTGCAGTGGATGACCTTGTGTGCTCTAAGACATGGCAATGCCTCTGCTAGGCTTCTGAACAGCCTTGTGGCGGGAGGGCCCCTCAAATCAACACCCTTTCTCACCCTGCTGCCTGCAAACCCCCTCCCAAGAACTCCTAACTGGATACCTGAACACCCTCCCTCTCCCAGTCACAATCCTCAACTCACCTGAAGCCTCAATCTCAAACATCATCCTTGACACTGGGCAGATCCCTCTTGTGACACGATCAATCTGCTGAAAAATTGTTGTGCTTCAGAGCTGAGCAATAACAACCACTTCACTCCGCTGCCCACCTTGGCTGCTGGAATCCAGATTTATTTCCTAAAAAGAAAGACAAAGAACAGAGCTGTAACACAGTCACCATACACACTTCTGCTGCAGAGACAAATGGGGCCTCACCTGCTCGGGGCAATCCCCTCACCCGGGATGGGGCCCCCTGGCAAAGATTTAATCCATCTGATTCTGGAAAAAAAGTTAGGACAAGAGTCACACTGTTGCAGGATAACTGAAGAGCTCCAGATATGATGTGTCCATCTACAAATCCCATCTAGAGTCCAACTACACCCCACATTACAAATTCCATGTCCCCAGGACTTCTCCTATTGCACCAGGCTGTGCGGCAGGGCAGAGCAGCCCCGGCAAAAATGTGTGCTGACACCCGTGACACAGGACAGACAGGACAGGACAGACAACAGGGACACAACAGGAACAGAAATCTCTTGGCAAGGAAAATGGCAGCAAGGACTGAGAGAACGCAAAAGGAGATGACTGTGTTCAAACTGACGGTCAGCTGATGAGGCTCAGAGAACCCTGGAGGAAGAAGATGCTAACTGAAGGATTTATTCCAAGAACAGCAAAGATCGATGCCTAGGAATCCTATGGTCGGAATCCTCTGCCTGCCCTCACATTCTTACAAGTCCTAATCCACCATAATGGATCCAGGTGGGGCATAGCTGTCCGTACAGCTCAGAACAAGACCTGACAAGACACCTGACTAGATGCTTCCAAAGAGAGAAGAGAGTCTGATGCCTGTCTGAGCTCCCCAGTCAAAAGTTCTGTGGCCCGAGTGCCAGGCCAAGGAATGCAGTGATCACAGATGCTAACAAGGATGCCAAGGTTTCTGACAGGCCCCCCTAAGGTAAAAGACATGGGATACACAAACAACACATAATGCACAACAGACAAGTGACACGAGACACCCCGGGACTGCTCTGCCCTGCACACCTCAGCACTGGGATCAAAAGTGAGACTTGGCTTTTATGGGGCCTAAGGGGCCACTTCATGAACACCCCCCACCTCCAAATTGGACTCAAAAACGTCTCCCGGTCATTCCCAAACCAGCACCATGCCTTCATCCCCTCTGTGGGTCACAGCCCTCTACTTATCTCTCAGACATCTGGGGATGCTGGTCCCTGTCAGGTGCAAAGAAAGGCCACCTCGTCAGCTGGGAAGGTCCTGCTGGCACCGGGCTGGGGTCCCTCAGACAGCTAGATTAAAGAGAACCAAACATCAGGGCCTGACCTTGGCACCGCATCGGCCACAACCCCACCACTCTGCTACTCACCGCGCTCCTAAGAAGGCCCGGCACCTCCTAACCCTGACCCTCTGCCACACATGGAATGCATCTGCACCTGAAAGAAACTTACAACATATGTCAAACACCACCAGGGTAACTCACAAGCTGCAAACACCTTATGCCAACCTAGGAATAGCATCTAGAGCCCAAGTACAGCCCACATTACAAATTTCAACTCCCCAAGGCTTGTCCTACTGCAGCAGGCCATGGGCAGGGCAGAACAGCTCGGGCACAAATACCCGCAGACAGCCGTGACACAGAACGTGACAAACAGGGGGACATGAAACACGACACATCATGCTTGTGGTGAGGGCCTCGAGGGAAGAGGGCAAAAGGGACCCCAAAGACACACCAGGTAACACAGCACACGAGACAACACCAGACAGACACCAGAGCTGTTCTGCACTACCCGCCTGAAAGCTGCCATCAAAAGTAGAGCCTCTCCCTTTACCTGTCCTAAGAGGCCCTTGGAGAAGATTGCTTTTCCCACAGCCAATTTTTAATTCTGGCACAAGAACCCCCAACCTGATACACTCCCATCTCCAGGCCGTGGCCCCCGACTTATCTTTTGGATGATTGGTGATGTGAATCCACGCTGCACCTGAAATGAGTCTGCCTCGGAAGGCTCTGTGATGGCCTGTGAGCCTCTCGGTCAGCTGCAATAAAGAAAACCAAAACCAAAGTGTGAGTCCAGAGTTATGTGGGCCAAATCCCTGCAAGTCAGCTACTTGCCCTTTCCTGAGTGTGCCTGGCTCCCTCAGGCTCCAGCTTCATCCTGATTCCAAGGCTGTGGCCTTCATTAGGGGTGGTACCTGGGTAAGAGAAAGGCAAAGTTAAATGGCATTCCTGTGAGTGCAGTGGAGGACCTTGTGTGCTGCAAGACATGGGAATGCCTCTGCTAGGCTGCTGAACAGCCTTGTGGGGGGGCCCTCAAATAAACAAATAAAAACCCTTTCTCACCCTGCTGCCTGCAAACCCCCTCCCAAGAACTCCTAAACTGGATACCTACTCACCCTCCCTCTCCCAGTCACCATCCTCAACTCACCTGAAGCCTCAATCTCAAACATCATCCTTGACACTGGGCAGATCCCTCTTGTGACATGATGAATCTGCTGAAAAATTGTTGTGCTTGAGAGCTGAGCAATAACAACCACTCCTCCCCGCTGCCCACCTTGACTGCTGGCATCCAGATTGATTTCCTAAAAAGAAAGACAAAGAACAGAGCTGTAACACAGTCACCATACACACTTCTGCTGCAGAGACAAATGGGCCTCACCTGCTCGGAGCAATCCCCTCACCCGGGACGGGGCCCTCTGGCACAGATTTAATCCATCTCAATCTGAAAAAAAAGTTAGGACAAGAGTCACACTGTTGCAGGATAACTGATGAGCTCCAGATATGATGTGTCCATCTACAAATCCCATCTAGAGTCCAACTACACCCCACATTACAAATTCCAAGCCTCCGAGACTTCTCCTATTGCACCAGGCTATGCGGCAGGGCAGAGCAGCCCCGGCACAAATGTGTGCAGACACCCGTGACACAGGACAGACAGGACAGGACAGGACAGACAACGGGGACACAACAGGAACAGAAATCTCTTGGCAAGGAAAATGGCTGCAAGGACTGAGAGAATGCAAAAGGAGATGACCGAGCTGAGACCGATGGTGAGCTGATGAGGCTCAGAGAACCCTGGAGGAAGAAGATGCTAACTGAAGGATTTATTCCAATAACTGCAAAGATCGATGCCTAGGAATCCTACTGTCAAAACCCTCTACTTAACCTCGTAATATTACAAGTCCTAATCCACCATAACGGATCCAGGTGGGGCATAGCTGTCCCTACAGCTCAGAACAAGACCTGACAAGACACCTGACTGGATGCTTCCAAAGAGAAAAGAGAGTCTGATGCCTGTCTGAGCTCTGAGTAAAAAGTTCTGTGGCCTGGGTGCCAGACCAGAGAATTCAGAGGTCACAGATGCTAACGATGATGCCAGGGTTTCTGACAGGCCCCCCTAAGATAAAGACATGGCATACACAAACAACACATAATGCACAACAGACAAGTGACACGAGACACACCGGGACTGTTCTGCCCTGCACACCTCAGCACTGTGATCAAAAGTGAGACGTGGCTTTTATGGGGCCTAAGGGGCCACTTCATGAACACCCCCCTCCCCCAAAATTGGACTCAAAAACCCCTCCCAGTAATTCCCAAACCAGCAACCCACATTCATCCCCTCTGTGGGTCACAGCCCTCCACTTATCTCTCAGGCATCTGGGGATGCCAGTCTGTGTCAGGTGCAAAGAAAGGCCGCCTCGTCACCTGGGAAGGTCCTGCTGGCACCGGGCTGGTGTCCCTCAGACAGCTAGATTAAAGAGAACCAAACATCAGGGCCTGATCTTGGCACCACATCGGCCAAAACCCCACCACTCTGCTACTCACCGCGCTCCTAAGAAGGCCCGGCACCGCCTAACCCTGACCCTCTGCCACACATGGAATGCACCTGAAAGAAAGTTAGAACATATGTCAAACACCACCAGGATAACTCACAAGCTGCAAACACCTTACGCCAACCTAGGAATAGCATCCAGAGCCCAAGTACACCCCACATTACAAATTCCAACTCCCCAAGCCTTGCCCTACTGCAGCAGGCCATGCGGCAGGGCAGAACAGCTCCGGCACAAATGTGTGCACACACCCGTGACACAGAACGTGACAAACAGGGGGACATGAAACACGACACATCATGCTTGTGGTGAGGGCCTCGAGGGAAGAGGGAAAAAGGGACCCCAAAGACACACCAGGGAACACGACACACGAGACAACACCAGACAGACACCGGAGCTGTTCTGCACTGCCCGCCTGACATCTGCCATCAAAAGTAGAGCCTCGCCCTTTAGCTGTCCTAAGACGCCCTTGGAGAAGAATGCTTTTCCCTTTGCTAATTTCTGAATCTGCCCCAAGAACTACCAACCCACTATTCTCTCATCTCCAGGCCGTGGCCCCCAACTTATCTTTTGGATGATCGGCGATGTGGATCCACGTTGCACCTGAAATGAGTCTGCCTCAGAGGGCCTCGTGAGCGCCTATGAGCCTCTTGGTCAGCTACAATAAAGAAAACCAAAACCAAAGTGTGAGTCCAGAGTTACGTAGGCCAAATCCCACCAAGGCAGCTACTTGCCCTTTCCTGAGCGTGCCTGGCTCCCTCAGGCTCCAGCTTCATCCTGATTCCAAGGATGTGGCCTTCCATAGGAGTGGCACCTGGGTTAGAGAAAGGCAAAGTTAAATGGCATTCCTGTGAGTGCAGTGGAGGATCTTGTGTGCTGTAAGACATGGCAATGCCTCTGCTAGGCTTCTGAACAGCCTTGGGGGGAGGGGCCCTCAAATAAACAAATAAACACCCTTTCTCACCCTGCTGCCTGCAAACCCCCTCCCAAGAACTCCTATACTGGATACCTACTCACCCTCCCTCTCCCAGTCACAATCCTCAACTCACCTGAAGCCTCAATCTCAAACATCATCCTTGACACTGGGCAGATCCCTCTTGTGACATGATGAATCTGCTGAAAAATTGTTGTGCTTGAGAGCTGAGCAATAACAACCACTCCTCCCCGCTGCCCACCTTGACTGCTGGCATCCAGATTGATTTCCTAAAAAGAAAGACAAAGAACAGAGCTGTAACACAGTCACCATACACACTTCTGCTGCAGAGACAAATGGGGCCTCACCTGCTCGGAGCAATCCCCTCACCCGGGACGGGGCCCTCTGGCACAGATTTAATCCATCTCAATCTGAAAAAAAAGTTAGGACAAGAGTCACACTGTTGCAGGATAACTGATGAGCTCCAGATATGATGTGTCCATCTACAAATCCCATCTAGAGTCCAACTACACCCCACATTACAAATTCCAAGCCTCCGAGACTTCTCCTATTGCACCAGGCTATGCGGCAGGGCAGAGCAGCCCCAGCACAAATGTGTGCAGACACCCGTGACACAGGACAGACAGGACAGGACAGGACAGATAACGGGGACACAACAGGAACAGAAACCTCTTGGCAAGGAAAATGGCTGCAAGGACTGAGAGAATGCAACAGGAGATGACTGAGTTCAAACTGACGGTCAGCTGATGAGGCTCAGAGAACCCTGGAGGAAGAAGATGCTAACTGAATGCAGTTATTGGAATAAATCAAAGATGGATGCCTAGGAATCCTACAGTCAAAGCCCTCTACCTAACCACGTAATATTACAAGTCCTCATCCACCATAACGGATCCAGGTGGGGCATAGCTGTCCGTACAGCTCAGAACAAGACCTGACAAGACACCTGACTGGATGCTTCCAAAGAGAAAAGAGAGTCTGATGCCTGTCTGAGCTCCCCAGTCAAAAGTTCTGTGGCCCGGGTGCCAGGCCACGGAATGCAGAGATCACAGATGCTAACAAGGATGCCAAGGTTTCTGACAGGCCCCCCTAAGGTAAAAGACATGGAATACACAAACAACACATAATGCACAACAGACAAAGGACACGAGACACACCGGGACTGCTCTGCCCTGCATACCGCAGCACTGGGATCAAAAGTGAGACTTGGCTTTTATGGGGCCTAAGGGGCCACTTCATGAACACACTACCCCCCCTCCCCCAAAATTGGACTCAAAAACCCCTCCCAGTCATTCCCAAACCAGCACCATGCCTTCATCCCCTCTGTGGGTCACAGCCCTCTACTTATCTCTCAGACATCTGGGGATGCTGGTCCCTGTCAGGTGCAAAGAAAGGCCACCTCGTCACCTGGGAAGGTCCTGCTGGCACCAGGCTGTTGTCTCTCAGACAGCTAGATTAAAGAGAACCAAACATCAGGGCCTGATCTTGGCACCGCATCACCCAAAACCCCACCACTCTGCTACTCACCGCGCTCCTAAGAAGGCCCGGCACCTCCTAACCCTGACCCTCTGCCACGCCTGGAATGCAGCTGCACCTGAAAGAAAGTTAGAACATATGTCAAACACCACCAGGATAACTCACAAGCTGCAAACACCTTATGTCAATCTAGGAAGAGCATCTAGAGCCCAAGTACAGCCCACATTACAAATTCCAACTCCCCAGGGTTTGTCCTACTGAAGCACGCCATGCAGCAGGGCAGAACAGCTCCGGCACAAATACCTGCAGACACCCGTGACACAGAACGTGACAAACAGGGGGACAAGAAACACGACACATCATGCTTGTGGTGAGGGGAGAAGGCAAAAGGGACCCCAAAGACACACCAGGTAACACAGCACACGAGACAACACCAGACAGACCAGAGCTGTTCTGCACTGCCCGCCTGACATCTGCCATCAAAAGTAGAGCCTCTCCCTTTACCTGTCCTAAGAGGCCCTTGGAGAAGATTGCTTTTCCCACTGCCAATTTTTAAATCTGGCACAAGAATTCCCAACCTGATACACTCCCATCTCCAGGCCGTGGCCCCAAACTTATCTTTTGGATGATGGGTGATGGGAATCCACGCTGCACCTGAAATGAGTCTGCCTCGGAAGGCTCTGTGATGGCCTGTGAGCCTCTCGGTCAGCTACAATAAAGAAAACCAAAACCAAAGTGTGAGTCCAGAGTTATGTGGGCCAAATCCCACACAGGCAGCTACTTGCCCTTTCCTGAGTGTGCCTGGCTCCTTCAGGCTCCAGCTTCATCCTGATTCCAAGGCTGTGGCCTTCCTTAGGAGTGGCACCTGGGTAAGAGAAAGGCAAAGTTAAATGGCATTCCTGTGAGTGCAGTGGATGACCTTGTGTGCTGCAAGACATGGCAATGCCTCTGCTAGGCTTCTGAACAGCCTTGTGGGGGGGGGCCTCAAATAAACAAACAAACAAACAGCCTTTCTCACCCTGCTGCCTGCAAACCCCCTCCCAAGAACTCCTAACTGGATACCTGATCACCCTCCCTCTCCCAGTCACAATCCTCAACTCACCTGAAGCCTCAATCTCAAACATCATCCTTGACACTGGGCAGATCTCTCTTGCGACACGATGAATCTCCTGAAAAATTGTTGTGCTTGAGAGCTGATCAATAACAACCACTCCTCCCCGCTGCCCACCTTGACTGCTGGCATCCAGATTGATTTCCTAAAAAGAAAGACAAAGAACAGTGCTGTAACAGTCACCATACACACTTCTGCTGCAGAGACAAATGGGCCTCACCTGCTCGGGGCAATCCCCTCACCCGGGATGGGGCCCTCTGGCACAGATTTAATCCATCTTAATCTGAAAAAAAAGGTAGGACAAGAGTCACACTGTTGCAGGATAACTGAAGAGCTCCAGATATGATGTGTCCATCTACAAATCCCATCTAGAGTCCAACTACACCCCAAATTACAAATTCCAAGTCCCCAGGACTTCTCCTATCGCACCAGGCTGTGCGGCAGGGCAGAGCAGCCCCGTCCCAAATGTGTGATGACACCCGTGACACAGGACAGACAGGACAGACAACGGGGACACAACAGGAACAGAAATCTCTTGGCAAGGAAAATGGCTGCAAGGACTGAGAGAACGCAAAGGGAGATGACCGAGCTGAGACCGATGGTGAGCTGATGAGGCTCAGAGAACCCTGGAGGAAGAAGATGCTAACTGAATGCAGTTATTGGAATAAATCAAAGATGGATGCCTAGGAATCCTACAGTCAAAACCCTCTACCTAACCTCGTAATATTACAAGTCCTAATCCACCATAATGGATCCAGGTGGGGCATAGCTGTCCGTACAGCTCAGAACAAGACCTGACAAGACACCTGACTGGATGCTTCCAAAGATAGAAGAGAGTCTGATGCCTGTCTGAGCTCCCCAGTCAAAAGTTCTGTGGCCCGGGTGCCAGGCCAAGGAATGCAGAGATCACAGATGCTAACAAGGATGCCAAGGTTTCTGACAGGCTCCCCTAAGGTAAAAGACATGGGATACACAAACAACACATAATGCACAACAGACAAAGGACACGAGACACACCGGGACTGCTCTGCCCTGCACACCTCAGCACTGGGATCAAAAGTGAGACTTGGCTTTTATGGGGCCTAAGGGGCCACTTCATGAACACCCCCCACCTCCAAATTGGACTCAAAAACCCCTCCCAGTCATTCCCAAACCAGCACCATGCCTTCATCCCTTCTGTGGGTCACAGCCCTCTACTTATCTCTCAGACATCTGGGGATGCCAGTCTGTGTCAGGTGCAAAGAAAGGCCACCTCGTCACCTGGGAAGGTCCTGCTGGCACCGGGCTGGTGTCTCTCAGACAGCTAGATTAAAGAGAACCAAACATCAGTGCCTGACCTTGGCACCGCATCGGCCAAAACCCCACCACTCTGCTACTCACCGCGCTCCTAAGAAGGCCCGGCACCTCCTAACCCTGACCCTCTGCCACACCTGCAATGCATCTGCACCTGAAAGAAAGTTACAACATATGTCAAACACCACCAGGGTAACTCACAAGCTGTAAACACCTTACGCCAACCTAGGAATAGAATCTAGAGCCCAAGTACAGCCCACATCACAAATTCCCACTCCCTATGGTTTGTCCTACTGCAGCAGGCCATGGGCAGGGCAGAACAGCTCCGGCACAAACGGGTGCACACACCCGTGACACAGAACGTGACAAACAGGGGGACAAGAAACACGACACATCATGCTTGTGGTGAGGGCCTCGAGGGGAGAAGGGACAAAGAGACCCCAAAGACACACTAGGGAACACGGCACACGAGATAACACCAGACAGACCAGAGCTGTTCTGCACTGCCCGCCTGAAAGCTGCCATCAAAAGAAGAGCCTCTCCCTTTACCTGTCCTAAGAGGCCCTTGGAGAAGATTGCTTTTCCCACAGCCAATTTTTAATTCTGGCACAAGAACTCCCAACCTGATACACTCCCATCTCCAGGCCATGGCCCCCGACTTATCTTTTGGATGATGGGTGATGGGAATCCACGCTGCACCTGAAATGAGTCTGCCTCGGAAGGCTCTGTGATGGCCTGTGAGCCTCTCGGTCAGCTGCAATAAAGAAAACCAAAACCAAAGTGTGAGTCCAGAGTTGTGTGAGTCCAGAGTTATGTGGGCCAAATCCCTGCAAGTCAGCTACTTGCCCTTTCCTGAGCGTGCCTGGCTCCCTCAGGCTCCAGCTTCATCCTGATTCCAAGGCTGTGGCCTTCATTAGGGGTGGCACCTGGGTAAGAGAAAGGCAAAGTTAAATGGCATTCCTGTGAGTGCAGTGGAGGACCTTGTGTGCTCTAAGACATGGCAATGCCTCTGCTAGGCTTCTGAACAGCCTTGTGGGGGGGGGGCCTCAAATAAACACCCTTTCTCACCCTGCTGCCTGCAAACCCCCTCCCAAGAACTCCTAACTGGATACCTGATCATCCTCCCTCTCCCAGTCACAATCCTCAATCACCTGAAGCCTCAATCTCAAACATCATCCTTGACACTGGGCAAATCCCTCTTGTGACATGATGAATCTCCTGAAAAATGGTTGTGCTTGAGAGCTGAGCAATAACAACCACTTCTCTCCCCTGCCCACCTTGACTGCTGGCATCCAGATTGACTTCCTAAAAGAAAGATAAAGAACAGAGCTGTAACACAGTCACCATACACACTTCTGCTGCAGAGACAAACGGGGCCTCACCTGCTCAGGGCAATCCCCTCACCCGGGACGGGGCCCTCGGGCACAGATTTAATCCATCTCAATCTGAAAAAAAAGTTAGGACAAGAATCAAACTGTTGCAGGATAACTGAGGAGCTCCAGATATCCTGTGTCCATCTACAAATCCCATCTAGAGTCCAACTACACCCCACATTACAAATTCCAAGTCCCCAGGACTTCTCCTATTGCACCAGGCTGTGCGGCAGGGCAGAGCAGCCCCGGCAAAAATGTGTGCTGACACCCGTGACACAGGACAGACAACACAGGACAGGCAACGGGGACACAACAGGAACAGAAATCTCTTGGCAAGGAAAATGGCTGCAAGGACTGAGAGAATGCAAAAGGAGATGACCGAGCTGAGACCGATGGTGAGCTGATGAGGCTCAGAGAACCCTGGAGGAAGAAGATGCGAACTGAAGGATTTATTCCAAGAACAGCAAAGATCGATGCCTAGGAATCCTATGGTCAGAATCCTCTGCCTACCCTCACATTTTTTACAAGTCCTAATCCACCATAATGGATCCAGGCGGGGCATAGCTGTCCGGACAGCTCAGAACAAGACCTGACAAGACACCTGACTGGATGCTTCCAAAGACAGAAGAGAGTCTGATGCCTGTCTGAGCTCCCCAGTCAAAAGTTCTGTGGCCCGGGTGCCAGGCCACGGAATGCAGAGATCACAGATGCTAACAATGATGCCAGGGTTTCTGAAAGGCCCCCCTAAGGTAAAAGACATGGGATACACAAACAACACATAATGCACAACAGACAAAGGACACGAGACACACCGGGACTGCTCTGCCCTGCACACCTCAGCACTGGGATCAAAAGTGAGACGTGGCTTTTATGGGGCCTAAGGGGCCACTTCATGAACAGCCCCCACCTCCAAATTGGACTCAAAAACCCCTCCCAGTCATTCCCAAACCAGCACCATGCCTTCATCCCCTCTGTGGGTCACAGCCCTCTACTTATCTCTCAGACATCTGGGGATGCTGGTCCCTGTCAGGTGCAAAGAAAGGCCACCTCGTCACCTGGGAAGGTCCTGCTGGCACCGGGCTGGGGTCTCTCAGAAAGCTAGATTAAAGAGAACCAAACATCAGGGCCTGACCTTGGCACCGCATCAGCCAAAACCCCACCACTCTGCTACTCACCGCGCTCCTAAGAAGGCCCGGCACCTCCTAACCCTGACCCTCTGCCACACGTGGAATGCATCTGCACCTGAAAGGAAGTTACAACATATGTCAAACACCACCAGGGTAACTCACAAGCTGCAAACACCTTATGCCAACCTAGGAATAGCATCCAGAGCCCAAGTACACCCCACATTACAAATTCCCACTCCCTATGGTTTGTCCTACTGCAGCAGGCCATGGGCAGGGCAGAACAGCTCCGGCACAAACGTGTGCACACACCCGTGAAACAGAACGTGACAAAGAGGGGGACACCAAACACAACACATCATGCTTGTGGTGAGGGCCTCGAGGGGAGAAGGGAAAAGGGACCCCAAAGACACACCAGGGAACAGGGCACACAAGACAACACCAGACAGACCAGAGCTGTTCTGCACTGCCCGCCTGAAAGCTGCCATCAAAAGTAGAGCCTCGCCCTTTAGCTGTCCTAATAGGCCCTTGGAGAAAATTGCTTTCTCCTCTGCTCATTTTTAAATCTGTCCCAGGGATTCCCAACCTGCTACTCCACCATCTCCAGGCCGTGGCCCCAAACTTATCTTTTGGATGATGGGTGATGGGAATCCACGCTGCACCTGAAATGAGTCTGCCTCGGAGGGCCTCGTTAGCGCCTATGAGCCTCTCAGTCAGCTACAATAAAGAAAACCAAAACCAAAGTGTGAGTCCAGAGTTATGTGGGCCAAATCCCTGCAAGGCAGCTACTTGCCCTTTCCTGAGCGTGCCTGGCTCCCTCAGGCTCCAGCTTCATCCTGATTCCAAGGCTGTGGCCTTCATTAGGGGTGGTACCTGGGTAAGAGAAAGGCAAAGTTAAATGGCATTGCTGTGAGTGCAGTGGATGACCTTGTGTGCTGTAAGACATGGCAATGCCTCTGCTAGGCTTCTGAACAGCCTTGGGGGGGGGGGGGGGGGCCTCAAATAAACAAATAAACACCCTTTCTCACCCTGCTGCCTGCAAACCCCCTCCCAAGAACTCCTAACTGGATACCTGATCATCCTCCCTCTCCCAGTCACAATCCTCAGCTCATCAGAAGCCTGAGTCTCAAACATCATCCTTGACACTGGGCAGATCCCTCTGAAGACATGATGAATCTGCTGAGAATCTGTTGTGCTTGACACAGCTTGGAATTTCAGGGAGTCTCACTCCTCCATTAAAGGAAAAAAAAAACAAAAAAAAAAAACAATAACAACAACAACAACAAAAAAAAATAAACCAGAAAACAAAAATAAAAAAACCCAAAACACCTAAATCCCCCCCCCCAAAAAAAAAATACAGAAACCACCAAAAAATCAAAGAAAGCAACGAAAACCAACCAAAAACCCCAAAAAGAAAACCTAAGAAACCAAAATTTCCACCAAAAAAAAAATCCAACAACAAAAAAAAAAACAGAGCAAAACCAAAAATTACAAAGGCACTTTACCACCCCTAAACACAAAACCCAGAATCACAAACCTAAATATCCCCTGTGTTCTATGCTGGTTTCTTCACAGAATCTTCCAAGCCTCTGTGCTTTAGATGCCCAGAAACACCTGCTGAAAAGAAGCTGAGACGAGCTGAAAAAGCCTCTTCGCTGAAATGGGAGGAGAGCTCTTACCCCAGCACATCCCCGAGAGGGAATGAAGCCCCTCAGCCACGGCTGGGGTTAATATACCCCTGATTGTGCCCCGCCTCTCGTTCCCATGGCACCCAGGAAAAGGGAGGGGGCGAATCCCACCAAGCCCTCAGAGCAGCTGCAGCTGTTTAGCTCTGACTCACATTCAAGGGCAGTAAAGGGCTTGTTATAGAAGAAAACTCTTCAGAAAAGTAACAGTGCTTTCTTTTTTACAACAACTACTTGGAGCAGAAGAACAGAAAACTGGCAAGATATAAAACTTTGTGGTAAGGTTACATAGCTGGATAAATTGGGTAATTGGGTAATTTGCTGTTACCTTATATAATTATTCTGTGTTTAACAAAAGCCATCTAATAAATTCACACCCAAAACTCCAGCAGCCCAACTGGCCCTACCAAATCTCTATGTTTATGCATACAGTAAACAAAACCAAAATCCCAGTAATACCGATCAGAAGTCTGTGAAAGAAACCTATTGAAATTGATCCTACCTCAAATACAAAACAACCCATCCAAAGTTAGCTTCACTCAAAAAACAATTTACACAGAGTTAATAACACCAAGAAATAAAACAACACACGATATACCACCAATGAATATAATAGTGAAGAAAAAAGAAACCACTTTTTTTTTTTTTTTTTTTTTTTATTTAAACTAACTTCTTTTATTATCTAGAACAAAAGCTTTTCCCAGGACTGTAACAACTTCTTCTCCTTCTTCTTCTTCTAAAATGTCCCTTCTCATTCCCAAATTCCTTACAACTTCTGAATTTACATCCAAGCAAAAAGCAAAATTGGTGCACTTGTGCATTCGATGCTCCTGTCAGATTCTCTGTTTCTCTCCACATCTTCTTACACTTTCAGTCTTCACGCTGTCCTGCCGTGATGAGTTTGACGGACGAATTGGTAAACGTTAGGAGAGGATTTCCCTGCCTCCCTCCCCAGAGCTGGTTTCCTTAGTGCATTTCACTCAATCCCAAGCCGGCAATGATGCACGCTCACCTCAAGGCTCACAGCTGCTCGGCTAAATTCGGCTGTAATCGGCTAAACTCGGCCACTGTCATCTGCATTCGGCTGGACTCTACCCTTCGGCACGGCTCGGCTCGCTTCGGCCCAACTCGGAGCCGCTCTGTGCGCTCGGCACGGCTCGCCTCGCTTCGGCCGAACTCGGAGCCGCTCTCTGCGCTCGGCGCGCCTCGGCTCGCTTCGGCCCAACTCGGAGCCGATCAGTGCGCTCGGCGCGCCTCGGCTCGCTTCGGCCCAACTCGGAGCCGATCAGTGCGCTCGGCGCGGCTCGCCTCGCTTCGGCCGAACTCGGAGCCGCTCTCTGCGCTCGGCGCGCCTCGGCTCGCTTCGGCCGAACTCGGAGCCGATCAGTGCGCTCGGCGCGGCTCGCCTCGCTTCGGCCGAACTCGGAGCCGCTCTCTGCGCTCGGGGCGCCTCGGCTCACTTCGGCCCAACTCGGAGCCGCTCTGTGCGCTCGGCGCGGCTCGCCTCGCTTCGGCCGAACTCGGAGCCGCTCTGTACAATCGGCGCGGCTCGGCTCGCCTCGCTTCGGCCGAACTCGGAGCCGCTCAGTGCGCGCGGCGCGGCTCCCCTCGCTTCGGCCGAACTCGGAGCCGCTCAGTGCGCGCGGCGCGGCTCGCCTCGCTTCGGCCGAACTCGGAGCCGCTCTCTGCGCTCGGCGCGCCTCGGCTCGCTTCGGCCCAACTCGGAGCCGATCAGTGCGCTCGGCGCGCCTCGGCTCGCTTCGGCCCAACTCGGAGCCGCTATCTGCGCTCGGCGCGCCTCGGCTCGCTTCGGCCGAACTCGGAGCCGATCAGTGCGCTCGGCGCGGCTCGCCTCGCTTCGGCCGAACTCGGAGCCGCTCTGTACAATCGGCGCGGCTCGGCTCCCCTCGCTTCGGCCGAACTCGGAGCCGCTCAGTGCGCGCGGCGCGGCTCGCCTCGCTTCGGCCGAACTCGGAGCCGCTCTGTGCGCTCGGCGCGGCTCGCCTCGCCTCGGCCGAACTCGGAGCCGCTCAGTGCGCGCGGCGCGGCTCGCCTCGCTTCGGCAGAACTCGGAGCCGCTCTGTACGTTCGGCGCGGCTCGGCTCGCCTCGCTTCAGCCGAACTCGGAGCCGCTCAGTGCGCTCGACACGACTCCGCTCGGCTCCCTGAGGGCGGGCAAGCGGCGGCGCCTCACGTTAAACTCGCCCGGTTCGGGGCTCTCCTGCTGCCGCGTCCCGCGGGCGGCCCGGCCATCCCACGGACACGATCTGGAGCGCGGCGTGGCACAGGAGCTTATTAGGCTGTGACCGCACTCGCGCTAATTAGCGCGCACGAGAGCAGCGGGCTCGGTTCGGCTGAGCTCGGCTCCGTTCAGGCAGCCTCGCAAGCCTGGCCTCGGTTCGCTCGAGGCCGTCAGGTTCGGCCGGTCTCGCCTTGGTTCGGCTGAGCTCGTTCCATTCGGCCAAGGCGGCGTCGTTCGCTCGTGTTTTTACAAATATCTTTCTATATTGACTGTATATTTCTATCTTTAGTTTTCTACTTCTATAATACTTCCATTATTCCAAATAAAAACCCCGTCCCTAACCAAATAAATTAAAAAAACCCTTCTTTTAAAGGATATTGAAATATTTTTTATTTATACTTTGTATAATTATACATTCATATTTTAATTTATCGTTTCTTTGGATGTATTACATTAATAATGATATATATTATATATATAAAATTTTAAAATAGATTTAAATTATTATTTAAATTATGTATAATATCTACTGCTACAATTAATTTTTTCTTATATTTTTAATTTTTATATTTATCTGTATGTATTTATTATATATTTCTAAACTTAGATTTCTACCTTTATTTGTATTTATAATTCTTACAATCAAAACCCTGCCTATGGACCAATAAAGAAAACCCGCTTTATTTAAGTATTTTTAAAATATTTTCATGCTTATAATTGTCATATTTATATTTAAAATTTGTTCAATATTAGATGAGAACACACCTGCTCCTGCACCCCAGTGGGGCTCCTTCTCCTGGGGACCTTGGGGCGCCCCAACGGCATCAGAGCCCCGAGTCTTCACCCCCTTCTCCTCTATTTAGAAACTACACTGGAACTTCTTTCTGGAAACAAAGACATTACCTAAATCCTCTCCCCGTGTCCCAGACAGATAGATATTCAGTTATTAGTTGGCTGGGCAGCAGTTTCTTAAATAGAATGATAAACAAGATGTGAACATTTCAGCTACAAGCAAATAGGCAAATCTGAACAAGGTACTGATGGCCAGCCACTGAACTTCTTTTGAAGCAATTTTTTAAACAACAAAATACTGATACCACAAAAATAAAGCAAAAAGCTAACTACTGGCTAAGAAAAAATTAACTTTTGACAGCAACAACATTCCAAATACACAGGCTTTTTCCCGATGTCATACCTTATAACTACCTCTCTTGGGAATTCTCATCATGTATCCCAAAAGGAATAAATACCTCAGAGCGTCCTAAAGCAAAAAGTAGCACACATGAGCTCCTCACACTCCCGGGAGGCCGGCACAGCGTGCACTGAGTCTGCAATGAATTCTGCTCAGTGAGGGTCTGCAAACAAAGGTTCAACTGATGAACTGAACTGATTTTAAAGGGAGGTTTTCTAAGCACAGAAGCACAACAAAGAACAAGCAAAAACAATTCTTAAAAAAACCCGTAGGAGAGCAGAAAAGAAGGGGCGCTCCCCAAATGAAAGCCTTCGACTGATGGGAAAGGACAATTTCGACCTCCATTCAAACCCTTGAAAAGGAGGGACACCAGGGCTGCCCCCTCCATTTAAACCCGAGGGTGTTGAAAATGGGGTGGCTGCCTTCAAATCAAACCCATAATACCACAAGAATACTTTTCCCATTACCCTTAGAATAGAACGCAGGGATTCCCTGTCACCCCCGGGATACCCCGAACAGCCTGGAAAAGGCAGCTTTTCCTGCAATCAACACCCTTAAAACCACAAGTGAAGAGGGATCCCCTCAGTTCAAACACAGACAATAAGAGAAGAGGAGCTGCTTCCTTCTCCTTAATCCCTTTTGTCCTCATAAGCTCCACTTTTGTTCCTGGGGATCCGGGGAGGGACTGGCAAGATGAAATTGGAAAGGGGAAGGAGAAAAGTCCCTGCTCCAAACCCACACGGGCTCACCTGTTCGGCTGCTGCTCCCCGGCACAAAGATTCGTCCCTCGGCGCCTCCTTTAAGCGATGCTCCACGTACCCAAGCGCGGATCCAGGTGGTGCTCCCGACCCTGTGGGAAGCTCCCGCAGTCCTTCCATGAGACAGCGCCGGGAGCGGCCCATAAACCCCTCCACTCAGCAGCTCCGTGCAAAAGGGAGCTGAGGCAAAGCCTCCACCTAAAACAGCCTCGCCCTGGCAGGAGCCGGCCCCTCATCATCCTCACACTCACACCTGGGCTGCTCCAAGCCCCCATCATCCTCACACTCACACCTGGGCTGCTCCGAGCCCCCATCATCGTCACAGCTCACACCTGGGCTGCTCCGAGCCCTCATCATCGTCACAGCTCACACCTGGGCTGCTCCGAGCCCTCATCATCCTCACACTCACACCTGGGGTGCTCCGAGCCCCCATCATATATTTTTCATATTTATAGTCGCATGTATATTTAGAATTTATATTACTGTATAATAAAAATTATATTATATATACCTCTCTTCATGTTACTTTACATAGATTTCTATTTCTATTTCTCTTCATAGTTTGGTATTATATCTTTATATCTCTATATATTTATTATATATTTCCGTATGTCGATTTACATTTCTATAGTACTTATATTATTTAAAATAAAACCCCTGCCTCTAACGAAATAAAAAGCAAAGACACCCCTTTCTTTAAAACACATTTAAAAGTTTAAAAATAATTTTGTTTGTCATAATTCTATTCACATCTATATTTGTAATTTCCATTTGTTATATTTATAGATATTATATATATTGGAGAGAATACCTTTTTATATAATAATAGATACGTTCTTTTGACACAATATATTTCTTTTACTTATATTTTTATGTATTAAATATTTATTGATATCGACATATATATGATATATTTGCATTTCTAGTTTTATATTTTTATGAAATCTCCAGCCCATACCCCAATAAAAGCCAAACAATCCCCAATTTATTTAAACTATATTTAAACATAAATCCTGTCACAGCTGCATTGCACAGCAGTGCCCCAAGCTAATCTGACACTTGTTCATCTCCTGGACCTGAAACTGAACCCGCTCACCTTGATCGCACCTGGCAGAACCATTTTCGTACCTTTTTCTGGCATGCCTTGTTTTTGTTTTTTTTTGTCTTGAGTTTTTGTGGCCTTTATTGCCTCTCTTTCTTGCCTTGTTTCTTGGGGCCTTTACTCCCTTTTTCCTTGATTTTTTTCTGGCATTTCTTGGGTTTTTTCTTTGTTTCTTCTTGCCCATTTTGGTGTTTTTTCTGGTTTTTCCTTGCACCCCTTGGGGTTTTTTTTTCTGTTTTGTTTTTTTTTTTTTTTCTTTTCCTTCTGGGTTTTTCTTTGCCATCTTGGTTTTTTGTTCTGATTTTTTTTTCTTGCCCATCTTGGGTTTTTTCCCTGGTCTGTTTTCAGGGATTTTTCTTGCCCATCTTGAGGTTATATTCTGGGCTTTTTCTTGCCCATCTTGGGGTTTTTTTTGCGGAAGGGGGGTGGTTTTCCTGCCCATCTCGAGGTTTTTTTCTGTGGGTTTGTTTTTTGTTGGGTTTTTTTTCTTTTCTTTTTTTTCCCCCTAGGTTTCTCCTTGCCCTCCTGGTTTGTTTTCTTTCTTTCTTTCTTTGTCTGTCTTTCTTTCTTTCTTTCTTCCTTCCTTCCCTTCCTTCCTTCCTTCCCTTCCTTCCCTCCTTCCCTCCCTTCCTTTCCTTCCTCCTTTCCTTCCTCCCTTCTTTCTTTCTTTCCCTGTATTTCTAATCTTAGTTTTCCTTTCTAGCTTTAGAAGAAAAAAGCAGCAATAGTAACTGTCAGGCTACCTGGGATTAAAAAAACTCCAAAACAAAAATGATTTAAAGAAAACTGTTTATTCCCTGGGAGCCTGAAATTTTCTACTGCTGCACGTGATATAGAGCTTTTATTTCTTCTTATACATAGTTGATATTTTATACTTACTCTATACAGCGCTCCCTGCCGTTTGCACCAGTGCACTGCAGGCACAGCGCTGCGGCGTCGTTCGGTTCTGTTTAATGAAACTCGGCTGAATTCGGCTTGGTTCGGCTCTTGGTCTAAACTCGTTTAAGTTCGGCTCTTCGGCCGAACTTGGCACGGTTGGCTAAACTTGGTCATATTCGGCACATTGTGTAAATGCGGCTCAAGTCGGCTACACACGGCTATCGGTTCCAGTCGGCTATGATCGGCTCTTGGTGTAAACTCGGCTTTTTCCAGGCACACTCGGCTCTTCGGGGAAACTCGGCTCTTTCCGGCCACACTCGGCTCTTCGGGGAAACTCGGCTCTTTCCGGCCACACTCGGCTCTTCGGGGAAACTCGGCTCTTTCCGGCCACACTCGACTCTTCGGCTCTTCGGAACTATTCGGCCCGGCTCGGCTCCCTCAGGGCGGGAAAGCGGACGTGAGAGGACCCCGGCACAGCGAGGCGTTTACCCAGATGCCTCTCACAAACCCGCCAAAATACGCCCGCCCGCGGAGCCCCTGAGCCCACAGCATGTCTCGGGTACACATGAAACGCCACAGAAAAATCCGTCGGGGCCGCCATGACGTCGGTATTCCGCGCAGGCAGTGCAGTTAAACACCCACACGGTCCTCCACTTCCCCGCCCTTTTCGCCGCCATGCTGAGAAGGTCAAACAAAACTCCGCGACATCACCCACGCGCCACTCCCAAGCTGGCCGCCTCTAGCTGCACGGCTGCAGTACCGCGCTCTGCCCACAAGGCGGCAGCACTGCCGCCCGCCCCAGCCGGGGGCGCAGCGCGCCTCGGGGCTGCGGCAGCGAAGGCGGCAAAAAAGAACAGGGGCGACCCCCGCCGAAAACTGCTCTGAAATAAATGCCCCAAAACAACCGGGAAGAGGGAAAAAAACCGTCTGCCTCTAATCTAATAGGATAAAAGACAAAACAAAACAAAACACAACACAAAAAAATTATTAAAAAAAATATTTAAATATTTTTAAAAATATTTTTTCATATTAATATTCACATTTCTATTTACAACGTATATTGATGTACACTGTCCATTTATACATTTCTTTTTATAAATACATTTCTATTCCATATTGCATATATCCCTAAAACTTAAATTTATTTGTATATTTTTATAAATATTTTCACATAGTAAGTATACATTTCTGTTACGATTTTTACTTCGGTAACACTTGGATTATTTAAAATAAAACCTTTGCCTCCATCCACATTAAAGCCAAAAAGAACCCCTTTCTTCAAAACTGTACTTAAATATCTTTTAAATTCTATTTTTCAGGTTCATATTCACATTTACATTTAAAATGTATACTTATGTATACTGTTATTTGTATTCTTCATTACATCTCTTCCTATTATTTGTATTTATTTATATTTTGTGTTTATATATATATTTATATCTTAATTGTATATCTCAATATTTAGAAATATATAACAATAATATCTACATTCATATTATTTAAAATAAAAACCCTGCCTCTAACACAAGAATAAAAAAAACCCAACCCTTTGTTTTAAACAATATTTAAATAGATTTTATCCTCATGTTCAATTTTTATATTCATATTTGTATTTATAATGTATATTAATGTATATTGCTTACTTATACACTTATCTTTACCAATGTCAAGTTATAAATAAATTTATATTCTATATTACATGCAATGTGAGTAGGTATTTATATTTTTTATATATTTATATTCATATTTTTTATATTGATTAAATATTTCTGCGTCAAGATTTTTACTTCTGGAACACTTGCAATATTCAAAATAAAAACCCTGCCTCTACTTAAATAGAAGTCAAAACATTCCCTTTCTCTTAAACTATATTTCCATATTTTTATATTTATATTCCCATTTATAATTTATAATGCCATATAATGTTATTTATATTCTATGCTACAACTCTTCATATTACTTACATATATTTATATTTAAATTTCTATTCATAGTTTAGCAATTTCTCTTTATATATTTATTATATATTTCTATCTTAAGATCCACATTTCTATATTGCTTACATTATTTAAAATAAAACTCCTGCCTCTAACCAAATAAAAACCAAGGACACCCCTTTATTTGAACCAGATTTAAAATTTAGGAAGTAAATTTATTTTTCAAAATTATAATGATATTGATATGAATATTTTTATTTACTTTTATTAATAGATATTATATATATTAGAGAGAATACCTTCTAATATAATCATAGATATATATTTTCTGTATTATATATATTTTCTTACTTATATTTCTTTAAATTAAATATGTATAGATATTTGTATTTCTATATATATTTGTATATCTGAATTTATATTTTATTGCTATCATTTAAAAACCCCAGCCTATAACCTAATAAAACCACCCAATTTACTGTAACTCTATTTAAATATTTTTATATTTACAATCTATATTTATATATCTTTGTGTATATATATATATATAAAATAGACTATCATTTACCTATATGATAATATGTTACAATTATATACCATGTATTATAGTTTTATGTATGTATCTGTTATCTATATTTATGTTTACCACTCTAATGTTATATTTATTTTTAAATGTATATTTATTTCTATTTTCATCTCTACATTAAACCATGTCAGTTCATTAACCCGACGCACCAGAGCCACAACAATACTGTACCTTTGTCAGCACCGGCACGCAGCACACGCCCATCCCATCGCAGCACAGCAAAACAAAACCTATTTCTGTTACTAACGGAACAAACATGCCACAACGTCACTGAACCCTAATAAAAACTCAAATAAACCTAACTGTAAATAAATTTTAAATCCCACTATAAAGTAGCCCAAAACCTCCGCACATGCTCATCATAAACTTCCTCCTAAACCAGTATCTCAAAAACCCCAAAAAACTCAAACACACCTTGAAAATGACACAACTGCTAATAAAAACAAACACCCATTAAAAATTAAATCAAACCAACGCACTAGACTCAAAACTGCACAACTGACCCTAAACATTACTAAAAAAAGTCCCCAAAGCTCTACCTTTATGTTAATGCACAAATAATAACATGTAATCTATAAAAGTTATTTCAAAAAATTAAAAAAAATAATTAAAACCATGAAAATAAAAAACCTAAACTATTAAAATATTAAAAAATATCACTACCTAAATTAAAAAACATATTGCCTATAAAAACCCACCATATAAATGGCCCTGTCCCAAAAAATAAAAATAAAAAAAAATATTGAACCACAAAGAAATCAGAACTTAGGAACACCAAAACCATAATGTTCAAGAACTCACACCACATCCCTTATCATACACCAACTACAAACAAGATAAAGCAATACAATGAATTCTTAAAAACCACCTTAAAACCACTACATTGAAAAACATTTCAAAAATTAAAAACTGCATCTAACAAAAGCCATCTAATAAATTCACACCCAAAACTCCAGCAGCCCAGCTGGCCCTACCAAAGCTCTAGGTTCATACATACAGTAAACAAAACCAAAATCCCAGTAATACCCATCAGAAATCTATGAAAGAACCCTACTGAAATTAATCCTGCCTCAAATACAAACCAACCCATCCAGAAAGTCAGCTTCACTCAAAAAACAATTTACACAGAGTTAATAATACCAAGAAATGAAACAACACACCATATACCACCAATGAATATCATAGTGAAGGAAAAAAAAAACACTACATTTTTTCCTTTTTGTTTTTTAAACTAACTTCTTTTATTAGCTAGAACAAAAGATTTTGCCAGGACTGTAACAACAACAACAACCTCTTTTTCTTCTTCTCCTTCTGAAATGTCCCTTCTCACTCCCAAATTCCTCTCAACTCCTGAGTTTACATCCAAGCAAAAAGCAAAATTCCTGCACTCGTGCGTTCGCTGCTCCTGTCAGATTCTCTCTTTCCCTCCACATCTTCTTACACTTTCAGTCCTCACGCTGTCCCGCCGTGATGAGTCTGACAGAAGAATTGGCACATGTTAACAGAGCATTTCCCTCCCTCCCTCCCTCCCTCTGCTTTCCTCAGCGCATTTCAATCCATCCCAGGCCTGCAGTGATGCACGCTCACCCCAAAGCTCACAGCAAGCATGCAGCAGCTCAGGCTCACTCGGCTCCAGGGCCCAGAGCCTGCAGGCCCTGCAGCTGCCACACGGATGGACCTGGTTCCCTCCCCGGGTGCCCAGAGGGAAACCTGAGGGCAGGCGTCCACCCCGAGGGTGCACCCGCAGCCCCGGGCAGTCGCCGGCTGCTCTCTGGGGACCAGACCCTCCCTGCAGGCCACACTGCCTCGTCCTCTCCCACCCTGGGGGACAGGCACCTCCAGGGTCTGTGACCAGCCCCCTTCCGTCAGCATCCAGGGGCTCTGTCAGAGCCAGAGGGCTCAATTCGTGGTGAGTACCGATGGCACACAAATGGCAGCCCGAGGAAATCGTGTTCTGGCCTCTAAGTGCTTGGGACAGGGTCTGATTTTTTGTTTTGTACTTGTATGAAGATTAGTACAACAGGGCTCTGATGGATGACATGGCAACACAGAACTAAACACTCCTCGACAGGATTACATCGACTTCAAGGAAAAGACAAAAGCTTAGGACCCTTCTGAAATCTACTTTTAATCCAAAGCACGGGGATTGTCAGCATGCTGCACCTTCCAGCTTTTCAAAGCAGCTTACCTCTGAAGACCAGGAAACATTGATTTCTACAGAAACAATGGGCAACCCCCAGGCTAATCTCAGCACTACTGTTTAATAGGGGACCTGCCAGCGTGCCAGTCCAGCTTCAAGTGTGCTTTACTTCAGTCTAACGTCCCCACAAAATTCTTCTCACATCTTCCAACCCTGAAATCTTATTTTCCCCTAAAGCTTCTCTTCATTAGCAATTTCCAAGTAACATGGTATTTTTACAACATTCAAAAATGTCATGCTGGACTGTGCTAGAGAGCAATCTGCAAATATAAGCTTAGCAAAGTTTGAATTGCCTTGTCCAGAGAAAAAACCTACAAGTGAACACCTACACCTGCCTACAAAGAGCTAACAAGCCCCTGGCAGCTGCCAGCATCAAAGCACAGCGGATGTTTCTAATACAGGGTAAGGATAACAACATCACCTTCTGTTCTCTCCAGCTTCTTTTCCCTGCAGTCATATTTTGCTTCTTATGATTTTTTTAGTCCCCGTATCTTCTTGGACAGCACCGAGCCCGACGACAAGGATACGAGAGTCTTTCCCTGCCGGACAGAGAGAACCAGGAAAACAGTTAAAATAAGAACAGGGCAGTTTGAAATTCATACTTGCAACGAGAAGCAGCGCCTAACCAACAGAACAAAAGTAAACAAAGCACGACACCTCCCTGGGGACAGAAGACTCACAAACTCTCCAGGATTCACAATTCTAGCGACCAAACCCTTCAGGACAGCAGCCAAGTGTCCCCTGGGGTGGTGCTGCACCAAAGAACCATCTGAGAGGTTCCAAAGAGTGAAATGCACAATATTTTGCAAAGACAAAAAATGTTGCAAAATAACAAAAATACAATAGATGTAAACTACAGGGCAAGAGTAGAAGTGTTAACTTTGGGAGCTGGAACCATCCAGGTGAGCCCCTGATAACTGGATCCTCACCAGAGTTTGAACCCTTCAGGACACAGAAGGGTTTTCCCCAGGAATTTCACAGACTGAGTTTTGATAGAAGCACGCTCGCCGGATCCTCAGAAACGTCACCCATTCTCCAGGTGTCTGGAGAGAACTGCAAATGGCTCTCACGTAGTTGGAGCTAGTTCTGTAAGGTCTCAGGGTGAATTTCACCAGATGCAACCAAACTGGGCAACTCCCAGTGGGACAGAAGGAACCCAAAGCTTGGGTAAGCAGAGCTGCAGCAAATACTGAGGAAACAAACATAACAGCGTAAAAAATAATAAACCATCCTTTTTGTTTCCTCTTGCTTTTGTTTTTTTTTCTTATTCAGATCAGCATAGCAATTAAAGAGAAGGTGAAAAACTCACCATTACTGAACATTTCATCACCTGTAAGCTGAGCATCCTTAGCATAGGGGACTCCAAAGTTAAAATTCACCGGTCCCTGGGAAATGAAACCAAATATCGTATGGTAAACAATCAAACAGCAGACATAAAAATTTGTTTCCGCTAAGGACTTTCAGGTACGTATGTATCTTTGCATTACACATTAGAACATACACTTTATACCATCACCTAATACATAATAATTTACCTTTAAATTTTGATAGTATAGCATGAATTTTTAACTTAAACTGGTGATCTATTATTATTCAGTTGGTGCCTAAAGTTATTTCTGCTGTCACGTTCAAAAAAACATGAATTTTTTTTACTGGAATGAGCAATTGATTTCAAAGTCATCACAAGCCCACCAAAACACAAACCTGGGTTCACTGGACGGGCCTGTGAGCTAGAAGTAGTTAGGCTTGTACTTCCCTCTTGTTCTTCCAGAACCAATAAATCCTGTCAACAAAACCAGGATCTTTAGCCCGCTGCTGTGAAAGATTCTACAAGGATGATGGTTTGATTTGTGTTTAGAAGTTTTGATTTGAAATGGCCAGTTCAATGGATAAAGACAGTTTACGTAGTATTACATTACTATTATTATTATTTCTATTATTATTTTTACTAGTACTACTGCTATTGTTATCACCTGCTACTGGAAGAAACAAACCAGTAGTACCTATACTTAATTACTTTTATTTCCAGAAAATAATAAAGAAAAAGAACCAAACCAAAAAAAGTCACTTCCTACCTTTTATATCAAGGGATGAAAAATTTCTCTTGGGCTCTTCTCCAATTTATCAAGACTCATAGCACTGAAAGGCAAACAAAACAGTGCTTTATAGAAGGCCAAGTGCACGTTTCAAGGCTGAACCACTAACTGATTGCAGTGACAGCACTTACAACATGAATCGTTCCCAGAGCCTCTGTGAAATGGAATGTTCTGTGGAACTGCCGTTTCTTTCCCAAAACACTAACTTCCAACACTTCCTAATCGTATTTTGTATTTTAAAACAAAAGAAGTTAGTGAGACTCTGTGAGGAGGTCAGGTTTAAATTTATTTCCTTCCAAAGCTCAGAGCTCTGTTCCATCACCCTTCCCTTTGGCTCTACACTGGATCATGGTGAGCAGTTGAGGAGTGCTCAAGAACCAATTCTATTTCTCTCTTTTTCTAGTTCTCTCTATTCCTAAATCATTCAAGACAAGTCAAATGAAAAATGACAAGTTCAGCATCAAAGTCACACTTTTTCCCTTTGTCTGGTCAAGAACAGGCTCTAAATCCACTTATTGCTGCCTTCAAGGTTTAAGACTTGCAAAACCATTTTTACATGTTTTACAGGTTTATCATAAAACCCACAGAACGCAAGCTCTGAATTACAGGAAAAGGTACACAGGCAAATATCTAAAGGGATCACTTATTTGTAAATACATACCTTGATAGAGAGCGCACTGAGAACCTTTCCGCGGGACTCTAAGGGAGACGTATTTTCTCAGTACCCTGTAAACAAGAAAAGCTACGATATATTACAGGACATCCCCACTTTTTCTACATATTCAAATAGGATTTTTAATAAAAACAGTTCAGTTACAAAAGAAGGAAGAAAACCAAGCTAATTTTACTCAGCTGTATTTACTGCCGATTTAGAGAAAAATGCCGGGCCGCGTCGCCCGTTGCGTCACACGCCGCGCCAGCAGCAGGGCCTGCCGGGAGTTGGAGTCTCGGGCTGACAGCCACTCATGTGCCGCGATAGCCGTTGCGTCACACGCCGCGCCGGCAGCACGGCCTGCCGGGAGTTGGAGTCTCGGGCTGACAGCCACCGCTCCGTCCCCCGGGAGCCACCGGGACCTGCACTCCCTCCCGGGCATCAAACGGGTCCTTCGCCCCAGGGCGGGGAAGGACCTGAGGCAGCACCGCTCTTCCCGGATGCCCTCTCTTTTTCCCTCCAACTCTTTTTACTTTTTTCACCCTGTTTTTCACCACTTCCCTTCCCTCTTCCTCTCCTGCTTCCCTTCCTTCCCTTCCCCTTCCCCTTTCTTGTATTTCTGATCTTGGTTTTCCTTTCCACCTTTAGAATAAAAAAGCAGCAGTAGAAACTTTCAGGCTACCCGGGAGTAAAAAAAAAAATCCAAAACGAAAATGATTTAAAGAAAACTATTTATTCCCTGGGAGCCTGAAATTTTCTACTGCTGCACGTGACACAGAGCTTTTATTCCTTCTTATAGATAGTTGACATTTTATATATATTTATCGTTTATATTGATGTATTATATTAATAACTATATATAATATGCACCTTATTCAAAAAATATACGGGAAATATTTTTTAAATTATTTACCATATCTACTGCTACAACTTATTTTTCCTTATATTTCTAATTTTTATATAAATCTTTAACGTGTTTATGATATATTTCTATACTCATATTTCTACCTTTATATTATTTGTATTTGTAATTTTTACACGAAAACCCCTGCTTTGGCAAAGAAAAAACAAAACCATCCATTATTTTAAACTACCTAAATGTTTTTTTATATTTGTATTTATCATAATATACAACAAATGATAGATAGAGATAGATAGATAGATATATCACATCCGTATTTATATCTATTTTATATCCATTTCCTATAATATTTTTCATAAAATATATGCAGTATCACTTGTATTATATATTGTATCAATTTATGTTATTTTATATTTACAATTTATTATTAATTTTTTATATATCTGCATATAGTTGCAATACATTTATATATTTGTATTTTTGTTTGGGTTGTATTTACATTTATATTCTCTATTCATATATCTATAAACATACACAATACTCTATTAAAATTAGAATAACTTATTGTAACATATAATGACTCATGTTACATGTTAAATTTTAAAAATTGACCGAATATATAAAAATAAAATTGGCTCATTCCCATTGCTACACATCTATTTCTTTTGTTTCAATACAGTTAGAGTCATAATTGTATATTTAAAATCCAATTCCTAAATGAAATGACAGAACAAACAGCATCAAATTCCCACCAATATCTTCCAAAAACATCAAGATACCTCCAACAGCCAAACAAGTGTCAGCGAAAAAACAAAGAACACTCTTTTCAATAACAATTCTCATCACGACAGAAAAATGGAACCAAAATAAAAGAAAATCCTATAGAAACACACACAGCAAATTACAAAAAGTACTAAAAAAAAGTCAAACCAATCTACTAAACTCAAGACAGTGCCACTCACCCTGAACGACGTTACTAAAAAAAAATAAAAAACAACAAAATTCTACCTCTACACTAACTCAAGGAATAAACAATCCTCTGTAAAAATAACTTTAAAACCTGAACTAATTAACAAAATGGAAAAACATCTCAACCACTAAAAACTAAGAAATTAACTACCCAAATAAATAAATACTTTAAAAACCCACCATATAAATACCCAAAAAAAACCCTGATAAACAATACGCAAATACATTAAAAGACAACAACAACAACAACAAAAAAAGAAAATAAAGAAAGCAACAACAAGAATAATACCAAAAACCAAATAAACTGAAATCTGCAACAAAAAACTTATTCCCAACTGAATAAACCCATAGTGCCTCAAGCTATCAAAATAAAAATACCACCTAGAAACAAACACAAAGACTAAAGACAAACGTAACCATAAACAATGTCCCCCAAATTACCCGTAACCATAAAACATACACTACAATCAAACAAACCAAACAAATAAAAGCCCTGGAAGACGATAAACACACATGCAATTATCGAGATTAAAAACCCGCTGCTATGAAGGACAGGACGCTTCCCCAAGCCCCCCAAAACAAACACTACACACTCACGCTAATAAAAGCCACCGCAACAGAATTAAAATGCGAACCGCTGCTTCGCGCTACGACCCGTAAAAAACATTGCGCGCCCTTCTAAACATAATACCCCGGCAAAAAAATATATATCCGACTACAAAACTCAATCCAAAACAAACCATTATCATCCCTACCGGCACCGAGAACCGTGCCCACTCAGGAAGAACACCGTATCCCTTAGCGGACACCCGCTGCAAACCGAACCCAGCGATGCCATCAACGCCTCCAAAGCGCCTCCGAGCCACGGCACCGCCGAACTTGGAGCGGCCGAACCCCGCGCTCGCTGCCGGCCCCGGACGGAGCGCGGCTCCCGGCAGGAAAGCGGCTCCTGCGGCGGCCGCTCCGGCGCGCGGGGCCGGCGCCGTCCCGGGGAGCCCCGCCCGCTGCCCCTGCCCGGCGGGGCCGGCACCGGGCGCGGGGCTACCGGCGGCGCCCGAGCCCCGCGCCCGGAGCGGACGGAGCGGCCGGCACCGCCCGGGCCGGCGCAGCAGCGCCCGCGCCGCCTCTGCCGCCCTTGGCCGGCCCGGCCCGGCTCCGCTCGGCTCCGCACGGCTCGCACCGGCGCGGCTCCGCCACTGCCGCCCTCGGCCGGCCCGGCCGCGCCGAATCCCCCGTGCGCCCCGGCAGCTGCCCGGGCCGTGCCAGCAGCGCTCCCGAGCGGGAACGTTCCGGGCCGGGCCGCGGGCACGGGCAGCGCCCTCCAATGCAGCGGCACAGCCCCATTGCAGCCCTGCAAACGCTGCGGGAGCTGCGGCTTCCCGCAAGCCAGCCCCGAAACCGCAGACGGAGCGCACCTCACTTCAACAAGGGCAAAGAAATGTGTTCTCCCCTAAAATTTCACCCCCTAGGAGAGCAGAAAAGTAGGGGCGCTCCCCAAATGAAAGCCTTCGACTGATGGGAAAGGGCGATTTCGACCTCCATTCAAACCCTTGAAAAGGAGGGACACCAGGGCTGCCCCCGCCATTTAAACCCGAGGGTGGTGCAAATGGGGTGGCTGCCTTCAAATCAAACCCATAATGCCACAAGAATACTTTTCCCATTCCCCTTAGAATAGAACGCAGGGATTCCCTGTCACCCCCGGGATACCCCTAACAGCCTGGAAAAGGCAGCTTTTCCTGCAATCAACACCCTTAAAACCACAAGTCAAGAGGGATCCCCTCAGGTCAAATGCAGACAATAAGAGAAGAGGAGCTGCTTCCTTCTCCTTAATCCCTTTTGTCCTCGCAAGCTCCATTTTTGTTCCTGGGGAACCGGGGAGGGACTGGCAAGATGAAATTGCAAAGGGGAAGGAGAAAAGTCCCCGCTCCAAACCCACACGTGCTCACCTGTTCGGCTGCTGCTCCCCGGCACAAAGATTCGTCCCTCGGCGCCTCCTTTAAGCGATGCTCCACGTACCCAAGCGCGGATCCAGGTGGTGCCCCCGACCCTGTGGGAAGCTCCCGCAGTCCTTCCATGAGACAGCGCCGGGAGCGCCCCATAAACCCCTCCACTCAGCAGCTCCATGCAAAAGGGAGCTGAGGCAAAGCCTCCCCCTAAAACAGCCTCGCCCCGGCAGGAGCCGGCCCCTCATCATCCTCACACTCACACCTGGGCTGCTCCGAGCCCCCATCATCCTCACAGCTCATACCTGGGCTGCTCCGAGACCCCATCATCCTCACACTCACACCTGGGCTGCTCCGAGCCCCCATCATATATTTTTCATATTTATATTCGCATTTATATTTAGAATTTATATTACTCTATAATAAAAATTATATTATATATTGCATCTCTTCATGTTACTTGCATAGATTTCTATTTCTATTCATAGTTTGGTATTATATCTTTATATCTCTATATATTTATTATATATTTCTGTATGTCGATTTACATTTCTATAGTACTTATATTATTTAAAATAAAACCCCTGCCTCTAACGAAATAAAAAGCAAAGACACCCCTTTCTTTAAAACACATTTAAAAGTTTAAAAATAATTTTGTTTGTCATAATTCTATTCACATCTATATTTGTAATTTTCGTTTGTTATATTTATAGATATTATATATATTGGAGAGAATACCTTTTTATATAATAACATATAGATTCTTTTGACACAATAGATTTCTTTTACTTATATTTATATGTATTAAATATTTATTGATATCGACATATATATGATATATTTGCATTTCTAGTTTTATATTTTTTATGAAATCTCCAGCCCATACCCCAATAAAAGCCAAACAATCCCCAATTTATTTAAACTATATTTAAACATAAATCCTGTCACGGCTGCATTGCACAGCAGTGCCCCAAGCTAATCTGACACTTGTTCATCTCCTGGACCTGAAACTGAACCCGCTCACCTTGATCGCACCTGGCAGAACCATTTTCGTACATTTTTCTGGCATGTCTTGGTTTTGTTTTCTTTTGTCTTGAGTTTTTGTGGCCTTTACTGCCTCTCTTTTTTTCTGGCACTTCTTGGGGTTTTTTCTTCGTTTCTTCTTGCCCATCTTGGTGTTTTTTCTGGTTTTTCCTTGCCCCCCTTGGGGGTTTTTTTCAGGTTTTTTTTTTTTTTCCTGGGTTTTCCTTTTCTGGATTTTTTCTTTGCCATCTTAGTTTTTTGTTGCGATTTTTTTTCTTGCCCATCTTGGGGTTTTCCTCTGGTCTGTTTTCAGGGATTTTTCTTGCCCATCTTCGTTTTTTTTTTTTTTTTTGGTGGTTTTTCTTTTCTTTTCTTCTTCTATTTTTTTTCCCCCTAGGTTTCTCCTTGCCCTCCTGGTTTTTGGGTTTTTTTATCTTCCTTCCTTCCTTCCTTCCTCTCCTTCCTTCTTTTTTCCTTTCATTTCCTTTCCTTATTTTCTTTTTTTCTTTTTCTTTCTTTCTTTCCCTGCATTTCTAATCTTGGTTTTCCTTTCTAGCTTTAGAATAAAAAAGCAGCAGTAGTAACTTTCAGGCTACCTGGGAGTAAAAAAACCTCCAAAACGAAAATGATTTAAAGAAAACGATTTATTCCCTGGGAGCCTGAAATTTTCTACTGCTGCACATGACATAGAGCTTTTATTCCTTTTTATAGATAGTTGATATTTTATACTTTATACAGCGCCCCCTGCCGTGTGCACCGGCGCTCTGCAGGCACAGCGATCCCTGCCGTCTGCACAGGCGCACTGCATGCAGAGCGCTGCGGCGTCGTTCGGTTCTGTTTAATGAAACTCGGCTGAATTCGGCGTGGTTCGGCTCTTGGTCTAAACTCGTTTCAGTTCGGCTCTTCGGCTAAACTCGGTCGTATTCGGCACATTGTCTAAATGCGGCTCAAGTCGGCTACACTCGGCTATCGGTTCCAGTCGGCTATCATCGGCTCTTGGTGTAAACTCGGCTGTTTTCGGCCGCACTGGGCTCTTCGGCTCAACTCGGCTGTTTTCGGCCACACTCGGCTCTTCGGTGAAACACGGCTGTTTTCGGCCACACTCGGCTCTTCGGGGAAACTCGGCTCTTTCCGGCCACACTCGGCTCTTCGGGGAAACTCGGCTCTTTCCGGCCACACTCGGCTCTTCGGGGAAACTCGGCTCTTTCCGGCCACACTCGGCTCTTCGGGGAAACTCGGCTCTTTCCGGCCACACTCGACTCTTCGGCTCTTCGGAACTATTCGGCCCGGCTCGGCTCCCTCAGGGCGGGAAAGCGGACGTGAGAGGACCCCGGCACAGCGAGGCGTTTACCCAGATGCCTCTCACAAACCCGCCAAAATACGCCCGCCCGCGGAGCCCCTGAGCCCACAGCATGTCTCGGGTACACATGAAACGCCACAGAAAAATCCGTCGGGGCCGCCATGACGTCGGTATTCCGCGCAGGCAGTGCAGTTAAACACCCACACGGTCCTCCACTTCCCCGCCCTTTTCGCCGCCATGCTGAGAAGGTCAAACAAAACTCCGCGACATCGCCCACGCGCCACTCCCAAGCTGGCCGCCTCTAGCTGCACGGCTGCAGTACCGCGCTCTGCCCACAAGGCGGCAGCACTGCCGCCCGCCCCAGCCGGGGGCGCAGCGCGCCTCGGGGCTGCGGCAGCGAAGGCGGCAAAAAAGAACAGGGGCGACCCCCGCCGAAAACTGCTCTGAAATAAATGCCCCAAAACAACTGGGAAGAGGGAAAAAAACCGTCTGCCTCTAATCTAATAGGATAAAAGACAAAACAAAACAAAACACAACACAAAAAAAATTATTAAAAAAAAAATTTAAATATTTTTAAAAATATTTTTTCATATTAATATTCACATTTCTATTTACAACGTATATTGATGTACACTGTCCATTTATACATTTCTTTTTATAAATACATTTCTATTCCATATTGCATATATCCCTAAAACTTAAATTTATTTGTATATTTTTATAAATATTTTCACATAGTAAGTATACATTTCTGTTAGGATTTTTACTTCGGTAACACTTGGATTATTTAAAATAAAACCTTTGCCTCCATCCACATTAAAGCCAAAAAGAACCCCTTTCTTCCAAACTGTACTTAAATATTTTATAAAATTCTATTTTTCAGGTTCATATTCACATTTACATTTAAAATGTATACTTATGTATACTGTTATTTGTATTCTTCATTACATCACTTCCTATTATTTGTATTTATTTATATTTTGTGTTTATATATATATTCATATCTTGATTGTATATCTCAATATTTAGAAATATATAACAATATCTACAGTCATACTATTTAAAATAAAAACCCTGCCTCTAACACAACAATAAAAAAAAACCGAACCCTTTCTTTTAAAAAATATTTAAATAGATTTTATCCTCATGTTCAATTGTTATATTCATATTTGTATTTATAATGTATATTAATGTATATTGCTTACTTATATATTTATCTTTACCAATGTCAATTTATAAATAAATTTATATTCTATATTACATCCGATGCGAGTAGGTATTTATATTTTTTATATTTTTTTATTCATATTTTTATATGGATTAAATATTTCTGCGTCAAGATTTTTACTTCTGGAACACTTATAATATTCAAAATAAAAACCCTGCCTCTACTTAAATAAAAGCCAAAACATTCCATTTCTTTTAAACGATATTTACATATTTTTATATTTATATTCCCATTTATAATTTATATTGCCATTTAATGTTATTTATATTCCACGCCACAACTCCTCATATTACTTACATATATTTATATTTAAATTTATATTCATAGTTTAGCAATTTGTCTTTATATATTTATTATATATTTCTATCTTAAGATCCACATTTCTATATTGCTTATATTATTTAAAATAAAACTCCTGCCTCTAACCAAATAAAAACCAAGGACACCCCTTTATTTGAACCAGATTTAAAATTTACGAAGTAAATTTATTTTTCAAAATTATAATGATATTTATATGGATATTTTTATTTATTTTATGCATAGATTTTATCTATATTAGAGGGAATACCTTCTAATATAATCATAGAAATATATTTTCTGTATTATACATATTTTCTTACTTATATTTGTTTAAATTAAATATGTATAGATATTTGTATTTCTATATATATTTGTATATCTGAATTTATATTTTATTGCTATCATTTAAAAACCCCAGCCTATACCCTAATAAAACCCCCCAATTTACTTTAACTCTATTTAAATATTTTTATATTTACAATCTATATTTATATATCTTTGTGTATATATATATAAAATAGACTATCATTTATCTATATGATAACATGTTACAATTATATACCATATATTATAGTTTTATGTATGTATCTGTTATCTATATTTATGTTTACCACTCTAATGTTATATTTATTTTTAAATGTATATTTATTTCTATTTTCATCTCTATATTAAACCATGTCAGTTCATTAACCCGACGCACCAGAGCCACAACAATACTGTACCTTTGTCAGCACCAGCACGCAGCACACGCCCATCCCATCGCAGCACAGCAAAACAAAACCTATTTCTATTACTAACAGAACAAACATCCCACAACGTCACTGAACCCTAATAAAAACTCAAATAAACCTAACTGTAAATAAATTTTAAATCTCACTATAAAGTAGCCCAAAACCTCCGCACATTCTCATCATAAACTTCCTCCTAAACCAGTATCTCAAAAACCCCAAAAAACTCAAACACACCTTGAAAATGACACAACTGCTAATAAAAACAAACACCCATTAAAAATTAAATCAAACCAACGCACTAGACTCAAAACTGCACAACTGACCCTAAACATTACTAAAAAAAGTCCCCAAAGCTCTACCTTTATGTTAATGCACAAATAATAACATGTAATCTATAAAAGTTATTTCAAAAAATTAAAAAAAATAATTAAAACCATGAAAATAAAAAACCTAAACTATTAAAATATTAAAAAATATCACTACCTAAATTAAAAAACATATTGCCTATAAAAACCCACCATATAAATGCCCCTGTCCCAAAAAATAAAAATAAAAAAAAATATTGAACCACAAAGAAATCAGAACTTAGGAACACCAAAACCATAATGTTCAAGAACTCACACCACATCCCTTATCATACACCAACTACAAACAAGATAAAGCAATACAATGAATTCTTAAAAACCACCTTAAAACCACTACATTGAAAAACATTTCAAAAATTAAAAACTGCATCTAACAAAAGCCATCTAATAAATTCACACCCAAAACTCCAGCAGCCCAGCTGGCCCTACCAAAGCTCTAGGTTCATACATACAGTAAACAAAACCAAAATCCCAGTAATACCCATCAGAAATCTATGAAAGAACCCTACTGAAATTAATCCTGCCTCAAATACAAACCAACCCATCCAGAAAGTCAGCTTCACTCAAAAAACAATTTACACAGAGTTAATAATACCAAGAAATAAAACAACACACCATATACCACCAATGAATATCATAGTGAAGGAAAAAAAAAACACTACATTTTTTCCTTTTTGTTTTTTAAACTAACTTCTTTTATTAGCTAGAACAAAAGATTTTGCCAGGACTGTAACAACAACAACAACCTCTTTTTCTTCTTCTCCTTCTGAAATGTCCCTTCTCACTCCCAAATTCCTCTCAACTCCTGAGTTTACATCCAAGCAAAAAGCAAAATTCCTGCACTCGTGCGTTCGCTGCTCCTGTCAGATTCTCTCTTTCCCTCCACATCTTCTTACACTTTCAGTCCTCACGCTGTCCCGCCGTGATGAGTCTGACAGAAGAATTGGCACATGTTAACAGAGCATTTCCCTCCCTCCCTCCCTCCCTCTGCTTTCCTCAGCGCATTTCAATCCATCCCAGGCCTGCAGTGATGCACGCTCACCCCAAAGCTCACAGCAAGCATGCAGCAGCTCAGGCTCACTCGGCTCCAGGGCCCAGAGCCTGCAGGCCCTGCAGCTGCCACACGGATGGACCTGGTTCCCTCCCCGGGTGCCCAGAGGGAAACCTGAGGGCAGGCGTCCACCCCGAGGGTGCACCCGCAGCCCCGGGCAGTCGCCGGCTGCTCTCTGGGGACCAGACCCTCCCTGCAGGCCACACTGCCTCGTCCTCTCCCACCCTGGGGGACAGGCACCTCCAGGGTCTGTGACCAGCCCCCTTCCGTCAGCATCCAGGGGCTCTGTCAGAGCCAGAGGGCTCAATTCGTGGTGAGTACCGATGGCACACAAATGGCAGCCCGAGGAAATCGTGTTCTGGCCTCTAAGTGCTTGGGACAGGGTCTGATTTTTTGTTTTGTACTTGTATGAAGATTAGTACAACAGGGCTCTGATGGATGACATGGCAACACAGAACTAAAAACTCCTCGATAGGATTACATCAACTTCAAGGAAAAGACAAAAGCTTAGGACCCTTCTGAAATCTACTTTTAATCCAAAGCACGGGGATTGTCAGCATGCTGCACCTTCCAGCTTTTCAAAGCAGCTTCCCTCTCAAGACCAGGAAACATTGATTTCTACAGAAACAATGGGCAACCCCCAGGCTAATCTCAGCACTACTGTTTAATATGGGACCTGCCAGCGTGCCAGTCCAGCTTCAAGTGTGCTTTACTTCAGTCTAACGTCCCCACAAAATTCTTCTCACATCTTCCAACCCTGAAATCTTATTTTCCCCTAAAGCTTCTCTTCATTAGCAATTTCCAAGTAACATGGTATTTTTACAACATTCAAAAATGTCATGCTGGACTGTGCTAGAGAGCAATCTGCAAATATAAGCTTAGCAAAGTTTGAATTGCCTTGTCCAGAGAAAAAACCTACAAGTGAACACCTACACCTGCCTACAAAGAGCTAACAAGCCCCTGGCAGCTGCCAGCATCAAAGCACAGCGGATGTTTCTAATACAGGGTAAGGATAACAACATCACCTTCTGTTCTCTCCAGCTTCTTTTCCCTGCAGTCATATTTTGCTTCTTATGATTTTTTTAGTCCCCGTATCTTCTTGGACAGCACCGAGCCCGACGACAAGGATACGAGAGTCTTTCCCTGCCGGACAGAGAGAACCAGGAAAACAGTTAAAATAAGAACAGGGCAGTTTGAAATTCATACTTGCAACGAGAAGCAGCGCCTAACCAACAGAACAAAAGTAAACAAAGCACGACACCTCCCTGGGGACAGAAGACTCACAAACTCTCCAGGATTCACAATTCTAGCGACCAAACCCTTCAGGACAGCAGCCAAGTGTCCCCTGGGGTGGTGCTGCACCAAAGAACCATCTGAGAGGTTCCAAAGAGTGAAATGCACAATATTTTGCAAAGACAAAAAATGTTGCAAAATAACAAAAATACAATAGATGTAAACTACAGGGCAAGAGTAGAAGTGTTAACTTTGGGAGCTGGAACCATCCAGGTGAGCCCCTGATAACTGGATCCTCACCAGAGTTTGAACCCTTCAGGACACAGAAGGGTTTTCCCCAGGAATTTCACAGACTGAGTTTTGATAGAAGCACGCTCGCCGGATCCTCAGAAACGTCACCCATTCTCCAGGTGTCTGGAGAGAACTGCAAATGGCTCTCACGTAGTTGGAGCTAGTTCTGTAAGGTCTCAGGGTGAATTTCACCAGATGCAACCAAACTGGGCAACTCCCAGTGGGACAGAAGGAACCCAAAGCTTGGGTAAGCAGAGCTGCAGCAAATACTGAGGAAACAAACATAACAGCGTAAAAAATAATAAACCATCCTTTTTGTTTCCTCTTGCTTTTGTTTTTTTTTCTTATTCAGATCAGCATAGCAATTAAAGAGAAGGTGAAAAACTCACCATTACTGAACATTTCATCACCTGTAAGCTGAGCATCCTTAGCATAGGGGACTCCAAAGTTAAAATTCACCGGTCCCTGGGAAATGAAACCAAATATCGTATGGTAAACAATCAAACAGCAGACATAAAAATTTGTTTCCGCTAAGGACTTTCAGGTACGTATGTATCTTTGCATTACACATTAGAACATACACTTTATACCATCACCTAATACATAATAATTTACCTTTAAATTTTGATAGTATAGCATGAATTTTTAACTTAAACTGGTGATCTATTATTATTCAGTTGGTGCCTAAAGTTATTTCTGCTGTCACGTTCAAAAAAACATGAATTTTTTTTACTGGAATGAGCAATTGATTTCAAAGTCATCACAAGCCCACCAAAACACAAAGCTGGGTTCACTGGACGGGCCTGTGAGCTAGAAGTAGTTAGGCTTGTACTTCCCTCTTGTTCTTCCAGAACCAATAAATCCTGTCAACAAAACCAGGATCTTTAGCCCGCTGCTGTGAAAGATTCTACAAGGATGATGGTTTGATTTGTGTTTAGAAGTTTTGATTTGAAATGGCCAGTTCAATGGATAAAGACAGTTTACGTAGTATTACATTACTATTATTATTATTTCTATTATTATTTTTACTAGTACTACTGCTATTGTTATCACCTGCTACTGGAAGAAACAAACCAGTAGTACCTATACTTAATTACTTTTATTTCCAGAAAATAATAAAGAAAAAGAACCAAACCAAAAAAAGTCACTTCCTACCTTTTATATCAAGGGATGAAAAATTTCTCTTGGGCTCTTCTCCAATTTATCAAGACTCATAGCACTGAAAGGCAAACAAAACAGTGCTTTATAGAAGGCCAAGTGCACGTTTCAAGGCTGAACCACTAACTGATTGCAGTGACAGCACTTACAACATGAATCGTTCCCAGAGCCTCTGTGAAATGGAATGTTCTGTGGAACTGCCGTTTCTTTCCCAAAACACTAACTTCCAACACTTCCTAATCGTATTTTGTATTTTAAAACAAAAGAAGTTAGTGAGACTCTGTGAGGAGGTCAGGTTTAAATTTATTTCCTTCCAAAGCTCAGAGCTCTGTTCCATCACCCTTCCCTTTGGCTCTACACTGGATCATGGTGAGCAGTTGAGGAGTGCTCAAGAACCAATTCTATTTCTCTCTTTTTCTAGTTCTCTCTATTCCTAAATCATTCAAGACAAGTCAAATGAAAAATGACAAGTTCAGCATCAAAGTCACACTTTTTCCCTTTGTCTGGTCAAGAACAGGCTCTAAATCCACTTATTGCTGCCTTCAAGGTTTAAGACTTGCAAAACCATTTTTACATGTTTTACAGGTTTATCATAAAACCCACAGAACGCAAGCTCTGAATTACAGGAAAAGGTACACAGGCAAATATCTAAAGGGATCACTTATTTGTAAATACATACCTTGATAGAGAGCGCACTGAGAACCTTTCCGCGGTACTCTAACGGAGACGTATTTTCTCAGTACCCTGTAAACAAGAAAAGCTACGATATATTACAGGACATCCCCACTTTTTCTACATATTCAAATAGGATTTTTAATAAAAACAGTTCAGTTACAAAAGAAGGAAGAAAACCAAGCTAATTTTACTCAGCTGTATTTACTGCCGATTTAGAGAAAAATGCCGGGCCGCGTCGCCCGTTGCGTCACACGCCGCGCCAGCAGCAGGGCCTGCCGGGAGTTGGAGTCTCGGGCTGACAGCCACTCATGTGCCGCGATAGCCGTTGCGTCACACGCCGCGCCGGCAGCACGGCCTGCCGGGAGTTGGAGTCTCGGGCTGACAGCCACCGCTCCGTCCCCCGGGAGCCACCGGGACCTGCACTCCCTCCCGGGCATCAAACGGCTCCTTCGCCCCAGGGCGGGGAAGGACCTGAGGCAGCACCGCTCTTCCCGGATGCCCTCTCTTTTTCCCTCCAACTCTTTTTACTTTTTTCACCCTGTTTTTCACCACTTCCCTTCCCTCTTCCTCTCCTGCTTCCCTTCCTTCCCTTCCCCTTCCCCTTTCTTGTATTTCTGATCTTGGTTTTCCTTTCCACCTTTAGAATAAAAAAGCAGCAGTAGAAACTTTCAGGCTACCCGGGAGTAAAAAAAAAAATCCAAAACGAAAATGATTTAAAGAAAACTATTTATTCCCTGGGAGCCTGAAATTTTCTACTGCTGCACGTGACACAGAGCTTTTATTCCTTCTTATAGATAGTTGACATTTTATATATATTTATCGTTTATATTGATGTATTATATTAATAACTATATATAATATGCACCTTATTCAAAAAATATACGGGAAATATTTTTTAAATTATTTACCATATCTACTGCTACAACTTATTTTTCCTTATATTTCTAATTTTTATATAAATCTTTAACGTGTTTATGATATATTTCTATACTCATATTTCTACCTTTATATTATTTGTATTTGTAATTTTTACACGAAAACCCCTGCTTTGGCAAAGAAAAAACAAAACCATCCATTATTTTAAACTACCTAAATGTTTTTTTATATTTGTATTTATCATAATATACAACAAATGATAGATAGAGATAGATAGATAGATATATCACATCCGTATTTATATCTATTTTATATCCATTTCCTATAATATTTTTCATAAAATATATGCAGTATCACTTGTATTATATATTGTATCAATTTATGTTATTTTATATTTACAATTTATTATTAATTTTTTATATATCTGCATATAGTTGCAATACATTTATATATTTGTATTTTTGTTTGGGTTGTATTTACATTTATATTCTCTATTCATATATCTATAAACATACACAATACTCTATTAAAATTAGAATAACTTATTGTAACATATAATGACTCATGTTACATGTTAAATTTTAGAAATTGACCGAATATATAAAAATAAAATTGGCTCATTCCCATTGCTACACATCTATTTCTTTTGTTTCAATACAGTTAGAGTCATAATTGTATATTTAAAATCCAATTCCTAAATGAAATGACAGAACAAACAGCATCAAATTCCCACCAATATCTTCCAAAAACATCAAGATACCTCCAACAGCCAAACAAGTGTCAGCGAAAAAACAAAGAACACTCTTTTCAATAACAATTCTCATCACGACAGAAAAATGGAACCAAAATAAAAGAAAATCCTATAGAAACACACACAGCAAATTACAAAAAGTACTAAAAAAAAGTCAAACCAATCTACTAAACTCAAGACAGTGCCACTCACCCTGAACGACGTTACTAAAAAAAAATAAAAAACAACAAAATTCTACCTCTACACTAACTCAAGGAATAAACAATCCTCTGTAAAAATAACTTTAAAACCTGAACTAATTAACAAAATGGAAAAACATCTCAACCACTAAAAACTAAGAAATTAACTACCCAAATAAATAAATACTTTAAAAACCCACCATATAAATACCCAAAAAAAACCCTGATAAACAATACGCAAATACATTAAAAGACAACAACAACAACAACAAAAAAAGAAAATAAAGAAAGCAACAACAAGAATAATACCAAAAACCAAATAAACTGAAATCTGCAACAAAAAACTTATTCCCAACTGAATAAACCCATAGTGCCTCAAGCTATCAAAATAAAAATACCACCTAGAAACAAACACAAAGACTAAAGACAAACGTAACCATAAACAATGTCCCCCAAATTACCCGTAACCATAAAACATACACTACAATCAAACAAACCAAACAAATAAAAGCCCTGGAAGACGATAAACACACATGCAATTATCGAGATTAAAAACCCGCTGCTATGAAGGACAGGACGCTTCCCCAAGCCCCCCAAAACAAACACTACACACTCACGCTAATAAAAGCCACCGCAACAGAATTAAAATGCGAACCGCTGCTTCGCGCTACGACCCGTAAAAAACATTGCGCGCCCTTCTAAACATAATACCCCGGCAAAAAAATATATATCCGACTACAAAACTCAATCCAAAACAAACCATTATCATCCCTACCGGCACCGAGAACCGTGCCCACTCAGGAAGAACACCGTATCCCTTAGCGGACACCCGCTGCAAACCGAACCCAGCGATGCCATCAACGCCTCCAAAGCGCCTCCGAGCCACGGCACCGCCGAACTTGGAGCGGCCGAACCCCGCGCTCGCTGCCGGCCCCGGACGGAGCGCGGCTCCCGGCAGGAAAGCGGCTCCTGCGGCGGCCGCTCCGGCGCGCGGGGCCGGCGCCGTCCCGGGGAGCCCCGCCCGCTGCCCCTGCCCGGCGGGGCCGGCACCGGGCGCGGGGCTACCGGCGGCGCCCGAGCCCCGCGCCCGGAGCGGACGGAGCGGCCGGCACCGCCCGGGCCGGCGCAGCAGCGCCCGCGCCGCCTCTGCCGCCCTTGGCCGGCCCGGCCCGGCTCCGCTCGGCTCCGCTCGGCTCGCACCGGCGCGGCTCCGCCACTGCCGCCCTCGGCCGGCCCGGCCGCGCCGAATCCCCCGTGCGCCCCGGCAGCTGTCCGGGCCGTGCCAGCAGCGCTCCCGAGCGGGAACGTTCCGGGCCGGGCCGCGGGCACGGGCAGCGCCCTCCAATGCAGCGGCACAGCCCCATTGCAGCCCTGCAAACGCTGCCGGAGCTGCGGCTTCCCGCAAGCCAGCCCCGAAACCGCAGACGGAGCGCACCTCACTTCAACAAGGGCAAAGAAATGTGTTCTCCCCTAAAATTTCACCCCCTAGGAGAGCAGAAAAGTAGGGGCGCTCCCCAAATGAAAGCCTTCGACTGATGGGAAAGGGCGATTTCGACCTCCATTCAAACCCTTGAAAAGGAGGGACACCAGGGCTGCCCCCGCCATTTAAACCCGAGGGTGGTGCAAATGGGGTGGCTGCCTTCAAATCAAACCCATAATGCCACAAGAATACTTTTCCCATTCCCCTTAGAATAGAACGCAGGGATTCCCTGTCACCCCCGGGATACCCCTAACAGCCTGGAAAAGGCAGCTTTTCCTGCAATCAACACCCTTAAAACCACAAGTCAAGAGGGATCCCCTCAGGTCAAATGCAGACAATAAGAGAAGAGGAGCTGCTTCCTTCTCCTTAATCCCTTTTGTCCTCGCAAGCTCCATTTTTGTTCCTGGGGAACCGGGGAGGGACTGGCAAGATGAAATTGCAAAGGGGAAGGAGAAAAGTCCCCGCTCCAAACCCACACGTGCTCACCTGTTCGGCTGCTGCTCCCCGGCACAAAGATTCGTCCCTCGGCGCCTCCTTTAAGCGATGCTCCACGTACCCAAGCGCGGATCCAGGTGGTGCCCCCGACCCTGTGGGAAGCTCCCGCAGTCCTTCCATGAGACAGCGCCGGGAGCGCCCCATAAACCCCTCCACTCAGCAGCTCCATGCAAAACGGAGCTGAGGCAAAGCCTCCCCCTAAAACAGCCTCGCCCCGGCAGGAGCCGGCCCCTCATCATCCTCACACTCACACCTGGGCTGCTCCGAGCCCCCATCATCCTCACAGCTCATACCTGGGCTGCTCCGAGACCCCATCATCCTCACACTCACACCTGGGCTGCTCCGAGCCCCCATCATATATTTTTCATATTTATATTCGCATTTATATTTAGAATTTATATTACTCTATAATAAAAATTATATTATATATTGCATCTCTTCATGTTACTTGCATAGATTTCTATTTCTATTCATAGTTTGGTATTATATCTTTATATCTCTATATATTTATTATATATTTCTGTATGTCGATTTACATTTCTATAGTACTTATATTATTTAAAATAAAACCCCTGCCTCTAACGAAATAAAAAGCAAAGACACCCCTTTCTTTAAAACACATTTAAAAGTTTAAAAATAATTTTGTTTGTCATAATTCTATTCACATCTATATTTGTAATTTTCGTTTGTTATATTTATAGATATTATATATATTGGAGAGAATACCTTTTTATATAATAACATATAGATTCTTTTGACACAATAGATTTCTTTTACTTATATTTATATGTATTAAATATTTATTGATATCGACATATATATGATATATTTGCATTTCTAGTTTTATATTTTTTATGAAATCTCCAGCCCATACCCCAATAAAAGCCAAACAATCCCCAATTTATTTAAACTATATTTAAACATAAATCCTGTCACGGCTGCATTGCACAGCAGTGCCCCAAGCTAATCTGACACTTGTTCATCTCCTGGACCTGAAACTGAACCCGCTCACCTTGATCGCACCTGGCAGAACCATTTTCGTACATTTTTCTGGCATGTCTTGGTTTTGTTTTCTTTTGTCTTGAGTTTTTGTGGCCTTTACTGCCTCTCTTTTTTTCTGGCACTTCTTGGGGTTTTTTCTTCGTTTCTTCTTGCCCATCTTGGTGTTTTTTCTGGTTTTTCCTTGCCCCCCTTGGGGGTTTTTTTCAGGTTTTTTTTTTTTTTCCTGGGTTTTCCTTTTCTGGATTTTTTCTTTGCCATCTTAGTTTTTTGTTGCGATTTTTTTTCTTGCCCATCTTGGGGTTTTCCTCTGGTCTGTTTTCAGGGATTTTTCTTGCCCATCTTCGTTTTTTTTTTTTTTTTTGGTGGTTTTTCTTTTCTTTTCTTCTTCTATTTTTTTTCCCCCTAGGTTTCTCCTTGCCCTCCTGGTTTTTGGGTTTTTTTATCTTCCTTCCTTCCTTCCTTCCTCTCCTTCCTTCTTTTTTCCTTTCATTTCCTTTCCTTATTTTCTTTTTTTCTTTTTCTTTCTTTCTTTCCCTGCATTTCTAATCTTGGTTTTCCTTTCTAGCTTTAGAATAAAAAAGCAGCAGTAGTAACTTTCAGGCTACCTGGGAGTAAAAAAACCTCCAAAACGAAAATGATTTAAAGAAAACGATTTATTCCCTGGGAGCCTGAAATTTTCTACTGCTGCACATGACATAGAGCTTTTATTCCTTTTTATAGATAGTTGATATTTTATACTTTATACAGCGCCCCCTGCCGTGTGCACCGGCGCTCTGCAGGCACAGCGATCCCTGCCGTCTGCACAGGCGCACTGCATGCAGAGCGCTGCGGCGTCGTTCGGTTCTGTTTAATGAAACTCGGCTGAATTCGGCGTGGTTCGGCTCTTGGTCTAAACTCGTTTCAGTTCGGCTCTTCGGCTAAACTCGGTCGTATTCGGCACATTGTCTAAATGCGGCTCAAGTCGGCTACACTCGGCTATCGGTTCCAGTCGGCTATCATCGGCTCTTGGTGTAAACTCGGCTGTTTTCGGCCGCACTGGGCTCTTCGGCTCAACTCGGCTGTTTTCGGCCACACTCGGCTCTTCGGTGAAACACGGCTGTTTTCGGCCACACTCGGCTCTTCGGGGAAACTCGGCTCTTTCCGGCCACACTCGGCTCTTCGGGGAAACTCGGCTCTTTCCGGCCACACTCGGCTCTTCGGGGAAACTCGGCTCTTTCCGGCCACACTCGGCTCTTCGGGGAAACTCGGCTCTTTCCGGCCACACTCGACTCTTCGGCTCTTCGGAACTATTCGGCCCGGCTCGGCTCCCTCAGGGCGGGAAAGCGGACGTGAGAGGACCCCGGCACAGCGAGGCGTTTACCCAGATGCCTCTCACAAACCCGCCAAAATACGCCCGCCCGCGGAGCCCCTGAGCCCACAGCATGTCTCGGGTACACATGAAACGCCACAGAAAAATCCGTCGGGGCCGCCATGACGTCGGTATTCCGCGCAGGCAGTGCAGTTAAACACCCACACGGTCCTCCACTTCCCCGCCCTTTTCGCCGCCATGCTGAGAAGGTCAAACAAAACTCCGCGACATCGCCCACGCGCCACTCCCAAGCTGGCCGCCTCTAGCTGCACGGCTGCAGTACCGCGCTCTGCCCACAAGGCGGCAGCACTGCCGCCCGCCCCAGCCGGGGGCGCAGCGCGCCTCGGGGCTGCGGCAGCGAAGGCGGCAAAAAAGAACAGGGGCGACCCCCGCCGAAAACTGCTCTGAAATAAATGCCCCAAAACAACTGGGAAGAGGGAAAAAAACCGTCTGCCTCTAATCTAATAGGATAAAAGACAAAACAAAACAAAACACAACACAAAAAAAATTATTAAAAAAAATATTTAAATATTTTTAAAAATATTTTTTCATATTAATATTCACATTTCTATTTACAACGTATATTGATGTACACTGTCCATTTATACATTTCTTTTTATAAATACATTTCTATTCCATATTGCATATATCCCTAAAACTTAAATTTATTTGTATATTTTTATAAATATTTTCACATAGTAAGTATACATTTCTGTTACGATTTTTACTTCGGTAACACTTGGATTATTTAAAATAAAACCTTTGCCTCCATCCACATTAAAGCCAAAAAGAACCCCTTTCTTCCAAACTGTACTTAAATATTTTATAAAATTCTATTTTTCAGGTTCATATTCACATTTACATTTAAAATGTATACTTATGTATACTGTTATTTGTATTCTTCATTACATCACTTCCTATTATTTGTATTTATTTATATTTTGTGTTTATATATATATTTATATCTTGATTGTATATCTCAATATTTAGAAATATATAACAATATCTACATTCATACTATTTAAAATAAAAACCCTGCCTCTAACACAACAATAAAAAAAAACCGAACCCTTTCTTTTAAAAAATATTTAAATAGATTTTATCCTAATGTTCAATTGTTATATTCATATTTGTATTTATAATGTATATTAATGTATATTGCTTACTTATATATTTATCTTTACCAATGTCAATTTATAAATAAATTTATATTCTATATTACATCCGATGCGAGTAGGTATTTATATTTTTTATATTTTTTTATTCATATTTTTATATGGATTAAATATTTCTGCGTCAAGATTTTTACTTCTGGAACACTTATAATATTCAAAATAAAAACCCTGCCTCTACTTAAATAAAAGCCAAAACATTCCATTTCTTTTAAACGATATTTACATATTTTTATATTTATATTCCCATTTATAATTTATATTGCCATTTAATGTTATTTATATTCCACGCCACAACTCCTCATATTACTTACATATATTTATATTTAAATTTATATTCATAGTTTAGCAATTTGTCTTTATATATTTATTATATATTTCTATCTTAAGATCCACATTTCTATATTGCTTATATTATTTAAAATAAAACTCCTGCCTCTAACCAAATAAAAACCAAGGACACCCCTTTATTTGAACCAGATTTAAAATTTACGAAGTAAATTTATTTTTCAAAATTATAATGATATTTATATGGATATTTTTATTTATTTTATGCATAGATTTTATCTATATTAGAGGGAATACCTTCTAATATAATCATAGAAATATATTTTCTGTATTATACATATTTTCTTACTTATATTTGTTTAAATTAAATATGTATAGATATTTGTATTTCTATATATATTTGTATATCTGAATTTATATTTTATTGCTATCATTTAAAAACCCCAGCCTATACCCTAATAAAACCCCCCAATTTACTTTAACTCTATTTAAATATTTTTATATTTACAATCTATATTTATATATCTTTGTGTATATATATATAAAATAGACTATCATTTATCTATATGATAACATGTTACAATTATATACCATATATTATAGTTTTATGTATGTATCTGTTATCTATATTTATGTTTACCACTCTAATGTTATATTTATTTTTAAATGTATATTTATTTCTATTTTCATCTCTATATTAAACCATGTCAGTTCATTAACCCGACGCACCAGAGCCACAACAATACTGTACCTTTGTCAGCACCGGCACGCAGCACACGCCCATCCCATCGCAGCACAGCAAAACAAAACCTATTTCTATTACTAACAGAACAAACATCCCACAACGTCACTGAACCCTAATAAAAACTCAAATAAACCTAACTGTAAATAAATTTTAAATCTCACTATAAAGTAGCCCAAAACCTCCGCACATTCTCATCATAAACTTCCTCCTAAACCAGTATCTCAAAAACCCCAAAAAACTCAAACACACCTTGAAAATGACACAACTGCTAATAAAAACAAACACCCATTAAAAATTAAATCAAACCAACGCACTAGACTCAAAACTGCACAACTGACCCTAAACATTACTAAAAAAAGTCCCCAAAGCTCTACCTTTATGTTAATGCACAAATAATAACATGTAATCTATAAAAGTTATTTCAAAAAATTAAAAAAAATAATTAAAACCATGAAAATAAAAAACCTAAACTATTAAAATATTAAAAAATATCACTACCTAAATTAAAAAACATATTGCCTATAAAAACCCACCATATAAATGCCCCTGTCCCAAAAAATAAAAATAAAAAAAAATATTGAACCACAAAGAAATCAGAACTTAGGAACACCAAAACCATAATGTTCAAGAACTCACACCACATCCCTTATCATACACCAACTACAAACAAGATAAAGCAATACAATGAATTCTTAAAAACCACCTTAAAACCACTACATTGAAAAACATTTCAAAAATTAAAAACTGCATCTAACAAAAGCCATCTAATAAATTCACACCCAAAACTCCAGCAGCCCAGCTGGCCCTACCAAAGCTCTAGGTTCATACATACAGTAAACAAAACCAAAATCCCAGTAATACCCATCAGAAATCTATGAAAGAACCCTACTGAAATTAATCCTGCCTCAAATACAAACCAACCCATCCAGAAAGTCAGCTTCACTCAAAAAACAATTTACACAGAGTTAATAATACCAAGAAATAAAACAACACACCATATACCACCAATGAATATCATAGTGAAGGAAAAAAAAAACACTACATTTTTTCCTTTTTGTTTTTTAAACTAACTTCTTTTATTAGCTAGAACAAAAGCTTTTGCCAGGACTGTAGCAACAACTTCTTTTTCTTCTTCTCCTTCTGAAATGTCCCTTCTCACTCCCAAATTCCTCTCAACTCCTGAGTTTACATCCAAGCAAAAAGCAAAATTCGTGCACTCATGCGTTCGCTGCTCCTGTCAGATTCTCTCTTTCCCTCCACATCTTCTTACACTTTCAGTCCTCACGCTGTCCCGCCGTGATGAGTCTGACAGAAGAATTGGCACATGTTAACAGAGCATTTCCCTCCCTCCCTCCCTCTCTCCCTCCCTCCCTCCCTCCGCTTTCCTCAGCGCATTTCAATCCATCCCAGGCCTGCAGTGATGCACGCTCACCCCAAAGCTCACAGCAAGCATGCAGCAGCTCAGGCTCACTCGGCTCCAGGGCCCAGAGCCTGCAGGCCCTGCAGCTGCCACACGGATGGACCTGGTTCCCTCCCCGGGTGCCCAGAGGGAAACCTGAGGGCAGGCGTCCACCCCGAGGGTGCACCCGCAGCCCCGGGCAGGCATGGAGTCGCCGGCTGCTCTCTGGGGACGACACCCTCCCTGCAGGCCACACTGCCTCGTCCTCTCCCACCCTGGGGGACAGGCACCTCCAGGGTCTGTGACCAGCCCCCTTCCGTCAGCATCCAGGGGCTCTGTCAGAGCCAGAGGGCTCAATTCGTGGTGAGTACCGATGGCACACAAATGGCAGCCTGAGGAAATCGTGTTCTGGCCTCTAAGTGCTTGGGACAGGGTCTGATTTTTTGTTTTGTACTTGTATAAGATTAGTACAACAGGGCTCTGATGGATGACATGGCAACAGAGAATTAAAAACTCCTCGACAGGATTACATCGACTTCTAGGAAAAGACAAAAGCTTAGGACCCTTCTGAAATCTACTTTTATTCCAAAGCACGGGGATTGTCAGCGTGCTGCACCTTCCAGCTTTTCAAAGCAGCTTACCTCTGAAGACCAGGAAACATTGATTTCTACAGAAACAATGGGCAACCCCCAGGCTAATCTCAGCACTACTGTTTAATAGGGGACCTGCCAGCGTGCCAGTCCAGCTTCAAGTGTGCTTTACTTCAGTCTAACGTCCCCACAAAATTCTTCTCACATCTTCCAACCCTGAAATCTTATTTTCCCCTAAAGCTTCTCTTCATTAGCAATTTCCAAGTAACATGGTATTTTTACAACATTCAAAAATGTCATGCTGGACTGTGCTAGAGAGTAATCTGCAAATATCAGCTTAGCAAAGTTTGAATTGACTTGTCCAGAGATAAAACCTACAAGTGAACACCTACACCTGCCTACAAAGAGCTAACAAGCCCCTGGCAGCTGCCAGCATCAAAGCACAGCGGATGTTTCTAATACAGGGTAAGGATAACAACATCACCTTCTGTTCTCTCCAGCTTCTTTTCCCTGCAGTCATATTTTGCTTCTTATGATTTTTTTAGTCCCCGTATCTTCTTGGACAGCACCGAGCCCGACGACAAGGATACAAGAGTCTTTCCCTGCCGGGCGGAGAGAACCAGGAAAACAGTTAAAAAAAGAACAGGGCAGTTTGAAATTCGTACTTGCAACGAGAAGCAGCGCCTAACCAACAGAACAAGAGTAAACAAAGCACGACACCTCCCTGGGGACAGAAGACTCATAAACTCTCCAGGATTCACAATTCCAGCCACCAACCCCTTCAGGACAGCAGCCAAGTGTCCCATGGGGTGGTGCTGCACCAAAGAACCATCTGAGAGGTTCCAAAGAGTGAAATGCACAGTATTTTGCAAAGACAAAAAATCTTGCAAAATAACAAAAATACAATAGATGTAAACTACAGGGCAAGAGTACAAGTGTTACCTTTGGCAGCTGGAACCATCCAGGTGAGCACCTGATAACGGGATCCTCGCCAGAGTTTGAACCCTTCAGGACACAGAAGGGTTTTCCCCAGAAATTTCACAGACTGAGTTTTGATAGAAGCACGCTCGCCGGATCCTCAGAAACGTCACCCATTCTCCAGGTGTCTGGAGAGAACTGCAAATGGCTCTCACGTAGTTGGAGCTAGTTCTGTAAGGTCTCAGGGTGAATTTCACCAGATGCAACCAAACTGGGCAACTCCCAGTGGGACAGAAGGAACCCAAAGCTTGGGTAAGCAGAGCTGCAGCAAATACTGAGGAAACAAACATAACAGCGTAAAAAATAATAAACCATCCTTTTTTTTCTCTTGCTTTTGTTTTTTTTTCTTATTCAGATCAGCATAGCAATTAAAGAGAAGGTGAAAAACTCACCATTACTGAACATTTCATCACCTGTAAGCTGAGCATCCTTAGCATAGTGGACTCCAAAGTTAAAATTCACCGATCCCTGGGAAATAAAGCCAAATATCGTATGGTAAAAAATCAAACAGCAGACATAAAAATTTGTTTCCTCTAAGCACTTTCAGGTACGTATGTATCTTTGCATTACACATTAGAACATACACTTTATACCATCACCTAATACATAATAATTTACCTTTAAATTTTGATAGTATAGCATGAATTTTTAACTTAAACTGGTGATCTATTATTATTCAGTTGGTGCCTAAAGTTATTTCTGCTGTCACGTTCAAAAAAACATGAATTTTTTTTACTGGAATGAGCAATTGATTTCAAAGTCATCACAAGCCCACCAAAACACAAAGCTGGGTTCACTGGACGGGTCTGTGAGCTAGAAGTAGTTAGGCTTGTACTTCCCTCTTGTTCTTCCAGAACCAATAAATCCTGTCAACAAAACCAGGATCTTTAGCCCGCTGCTGTGAAAGATTCTACAAGGATGATGGTTTGATTTGTGTTTAGAAGTTTTGATTTGAAATGGCCAGTTCAATGGATAAAGACAGTTTACGTAGTATTACATTACTGTTATTATTATTTCTATTGTTATTTTTACTAGTACTACTGCTATTGTTATCACCTGCTACTGGAAGAAACAAACCAGTAGTACCTATACTTAATTACTTTTATTTCCAGAAAATAATAAAGAAAAAGAACCAAACCAAAAAAAGTCACTTCCTACCTTTTATATCAAGGGATGAAAAATTTCTCTTGGGCTCTTCTCCAATTTATCAAGACTCATAGCACTGAAAGGCAAACAAAACAGTGCTTTATAGAAGGCCAAGTGCACGTTTCAAGGCTGAACCACTAACTGATTGCAGTGACAGCACTTACAACATGAATCGTTCCCAGAGCCTCTGTGAAATGGAATGTTCTGTGGAACTGCCGTTTCTTTCCGAAAACACTAACTTCCAACACTTCCTAATCGTATTTTGTATTTTAAAACAAAAGAAGTTAGTGAGACTCTGTGAGGAGGTCAGGTTTAAATTTATTTCCTTCCAAAGCTCAGAGCTCTGTTCCATCACCCTTCCCTTTGGCTCTACACTGAACCATGGTGAGCAGTTGAGGAGTGCTCAATAATCAATTCTATTTCTCTCTTTTTCTAGTTCTCTCTATTCCTAAATCATTCAAGACAAGTCAAATGAAAAATGACAAGTTCAGCATCAAAGTCACACTTTTTCCCTTTGTCTGGTCAAGAACAGGCTCTAAATCCACTTATTGCTACCTTCAAGGTTTAAGACTTGCAAAACCATTTTTACATGTTTTACAGGTTTATCATAAAACCCACAGAACGCAAGCTCTGAATTACAGGAAAAGGTACACAGGCAAATATCTAAAGGGATCACTTATTTGTAAATACATACCTTGATAGAGAGCGCACTGAGAACCTTTCCGTGGGACTCTAAGGGACGCATGCTTTCTGAGCACCCTGTAAACAAGAAAAGCGACGATATATTACAGGACATCCCCACTTTTTCCACATATTCAAATAGGATTTTTAATAAAAACAGTTCCGTTACAAAAGAAGGAAGAAAACCAAGCTAATTTTACTCAGCTGTATTTACTGCCGATTTAGAGAAAAATGCCGGGCCGCGTCGCCCGTTGCGTCACACGCCGCGCCAGCAGCAGGGCCTGCCGGGAGTTGGAGTCTCGGGCTGACAGCCACTCATGTGCCGCGATAGCCGTTGCGTCACACGCCGCGCCGGCAGCACGGCCTGCCGGGAGTTGGAGTCTCGGGCTGACAGCCACCGCTCCGTCCCCCGGGAGCCACCGGGACCTGCACTCCCTCCCGGGCATCAAACGGCTCCTTCGCCCCACGGCGGGGAAGGACCTGAGGCAGCACCGCTCCTCCTCAATGCCCTCTCTTTTTCCCTCCAACTCTTTTTACTTTTTTCACTCTGTTTTTCACCACTTCCCTTCCCTTTTCCTTTTCCTTTTCCCTTTCCCTTCCCTTTCCTTTCCCCTTTCTTGTATTTCTAATCTTGGTTTACCTTTCCACCTTTAGAATAAAAAAGCAGCAGTAGAAACTTTCAGGCTACCCGAGAGTAAAAAAAAAAATCTGCAAAACGAAAATGATTTAAAGAAAACTATTTATTCCCTGGGAGCCTGAAATTTTCTACTGCTGCACGTGACACAGAGCTTTTATTCCTTCTTATAGATAGTTATATTTTACATATATTTATAGTTTATATTGATGCATTATATTAATAACTATATTTAATATGCACCTTATTCAAAAATATACGGGAATTTTTTTTTTATTATTTACCATATCTACTGCTACAACTTATTTTTCCTTATATTTCTAATTTTTATATAAATCTTTAATGTGTTTATGATATATTTCTATACTTATATTTCTACCTTTATATTATTTGTATTTGTAATTTTTACACTAAAACCCCTGCTTGGGCAAAGAAAAAACAAAACCATCCATTATTTTAAACTACCTATTTTTTTTTTTATATTTATATTTATCATAATATACAACAAATGATAGATATATATAGATAGATAGATCACATCCATATTTATATCTATTTTATATCCATTTCCTATATTATTTTAAAAAAATATACACAGTATTACTTGTACTATATATTGTATCAATTTATGTTATTTTACATTTACAATTTATTATTAATTTTTTATATATCTGCATATAGTTGCAATACATTTATATATTTGTATTTTTGTTTGGGTTGTATTTACATTTATATTCTCTATTCATATATCTATAAACATACACAATACTCTATTAAAATTAGAATAACTTATTGTAACATATAATGACTCATGTTACATGTTAAATTTTAAAAATTGACCGAATATATAAAAATAAAATTGGCCCATTCCCATTGCTACACATCTATTTCTTTTGTTTCAATATAGTTAGAGTCATAATTGCATATTTAAAATCCAATTCCTAAATGAAATGACAGAACAAACAGCATCAAATTCCCACCAATATCTTCCAAAAACATCAAGATACCTCCAACAGCCAAACAAGTGTCAGCAAAAAAACAAAGAACACTCTTTTCAATAATAATTCTCATCACGACAGAAAAATGGAACCAAAATAAAAGAAAATCCTATAGAAACACACACAGCAAATTACAAAAAGTACTAAAAAAAAGTCAATCCCATCTACTAAACTCAAGACAGTGCCACTCACCCTGAACGACGTTACTAAAAAAATTAAAAAACAACAAAATTCTACCTCTACACTAACTCAAAGAATAAACAATCCTCTGTAAAAATAACTTTAAAACCTGAACTAATTAACAAAATGGAAAAACATCTCAACCACTAAAAACTAAGAAATTGACTACTCAAATAAATAAATACTTTAAAAACCCACCATATAAAAACCCACGTTCCCAAAATAAACCATGATAAACAATACGCAAATACATTAAAAGACAACAACAACAACAACAAAAAAAGAAAATAAAGAAAGCAACAACAAGAATAATACCAAAAAACACAGATAAACTGAAATCTGAAACAAAAAACTTATTCCCAACTGAATAAACCCATAGTGCCTCAAGCTATCAAAATAAAAATACCACCTAGAAACAAACACAAAGACTAAAGACAAACGTAACCATAAACAATGTCCCCCAAATTACCCGTAACCATAAAACATACACTACAATCAAACAAACCAAACAAATAAAAGCCCTGGAAGACGATAAACACACATGCAATTATCGAGATTAAAAACCCGCTGCTATGAACGACACGACGCTACCCCAAGCCGCCCAAAACAAACACTATACACTCACGCTAATAAAAGCCACCGCAACAGAATTAAAATGCGAACCGCTGCTTCGCGCTACGACCCGTAAAAAACATTGCGCGCCCTTCTAAACATAATACCCCGGCAAAAAAATATATATCCGACTACAAAACTCAATCCGAAACAAACCATTATCATCCCTACCGGCACCGAGAACCGTGCCCGCTCAGGAAGAACACCGTATCCCTTAGCGGACAGCCGCTGCAAACCGAACCCAGCGATGCCATCAACGCCTCCAAAGCGCCTCCGAGCCACGGCACCGCCGAACTTGGAGCGGCCGAACCCCGCGCTCGCTGCCGGCCCCGGACGGAGCGCGGCTCCCGGCAGGAAAGCGGCTCCTGCGGCGGCCGCTCCGGCACGCGGGGCCGGCGCCGTCCCGGGGAGCCCCGCCCGCTGCCCCTGCCCGGCGGGGCCGGCACCGGGCCCGGGGCTACCGGCGGCGCCCGAGCCCCGCGCCCGGAGTGGACGGAGCGGCCGGCACCGCCCGGGCCGGCGCGGCAGCGCCCGCGCCGCCTCTGCCGCCCTTGGCCGGCCCGGCCCGGCTCCACTCGGCTCCGCACGGCTCGCACCGGCGCGGCTCCGCCACTGCCGCCCTCGGCCGGCCCGGCCGCGCCGAATCCCCCGTGCGCCCCGGCAGCTGTCCGGGCCGTGCCAGCAGCGCTCCCGAGCGGGAACGTTCCGGGCCGGGCCGCGGGCACGGGCAGCGCCCTCCAATGCAGCGGTACAGCCCCATTGCAGCCCTGCAAACGCTGCCGGAGCTGCGGCTTCCCGCAAGCCAACCCCGAAACCGCAGACGGGGCGCACCTCACTTCAACAAGGGCAAAGAAATGTGTTCTCCCCTCCAATTTCACCTCCTAGGAGAGCAGAAAAGTAGGGGCGCTCCCCAAATGAAAGCCTTCGACTGATGGGAAAGGGCGATTTCGACCTCCATTCAAACCCTTGAAAAGGAGGGACACCAGGGCTGCCCCCGCCATTTAAACCCGAGGGTGGTGCAAATGGGGTGGCTGCCTTCAAATCAAACCCATAATACCACAAGAATACTTTTCCCATTCCCCTTAGAATAGAACCCCCTGGATACCCCTAACAGCCTGGAAAAGGCAGCTTTTCCTGCAATCAACACCCTTAAAACCACAAGTCAAGAGGGATCCCCTCAGGTCAAACGCAGACAATAAAAGAAGAGGAGCTGCTTCCTTCTCCTTAATCCCTTTTGTCTTCATAAGCTCCATTTGTGTTCCTGGGGAACCGGGGAGGGACTGGCAAGATGAAATTGCAAAGGGGAAGGAGAAAATTCCCCGCTCCGAACCCACACGGGCTCACCTGTTCGGCTGCTGCTCCCCGGCACAAAGATTCGTCCCTCGGCGCCTCCTTTAAGCGATGCTCCACGTACCCAAGCGCGGATCCAGGTGGTGCCCCCGACCCTGTGGGAAGCTCCCGCAGTCCTTCCATGAGACAGCGCCGGGAGCGCCCCATAAACCCCTCTGTTGTGGTGTGCTGTAATGTCCCATTTTGGCCTTCCAGGTCACTTTCCCAGGTGTGCCTATGTCTCTCTCCCTTCCCCCTTACCCCCATGCTGAGTGAGTCCTGTCACTCAGACCTAACGTTCCAGCAAGGCGTCGTGTGGTTGGTCAAGTTTAAAGGATGCCCCTATGCCCAGAGGTCATTGGCCTGTCTGGGTGTCATCTTCCCCTGAGACCCTGCCCCTCTCACCTGGTTGGTGGCTCACCTGTACCTCCCCTCCCCCTGTCCCTGAGCTTAAAAAGGTGATCAGACCATGTGGTCTTGGTTCTGTTGGAGCAGGTCCTCACGTTCAGACCTCTGTAACCATGGAATAAACCTCTGGACATGAAACCCTCCAGCAGAATCCTCTCCTTTTTCTCTTCACCATCGCCTGAAGCTATCCTCCTGAGGTAACGGGGTCCCTTACAAGCCTGGACTTGTTCGGTGCCCAGCTGCAACCACCAGCAAGCTAAGGTATCTCTGCAGTGACACACCGCAGTTGCTGCCTTTGGCCCAGCAGCGAGGGTCAGACTGGCCCAGGCACAATCTAACTGGTAATATTGGGAGCCACTTTTTCTCCAATATTTGGCGTCCCTGAGGCGGGCAAAGCGACTCTGCAGCCGAAGACAGACCTGCAGTGCCTTGGAGAAGCTTCTGGCAGCCGTGCATCCAGCTGAAAGGGGCTTTGGTTTATTCGCCCTCGGCTAGAGACTTAGGGAATATTCCCAGAAGAAGTTTCGTGGACTGTTCGGCGCCTCTGGAAAGCCCAGCTCCTTTCTGGTGAGCAGATTTTCCAGAGGGAGGACAGGGTAGCCTCTCTCGCCCAAGAGAGGTCCTGTTCCGGTGAAGAGACCTGCCTGTACCCAGCCAGCTACAGCTTCCATTTTGGGTGAGTATCTCTGCTCTCGGTAGGGCAGGATCTCAAAAACAGACTCTGCCGTGAGTTCTGTTCCTTTTTGCATTTGCATTTTTGGCTGCGCAGCCCCACAGACGGGAATTCATTGATTTCTAGCTATTAGCTTTCTGCCGCGTGTTTTGCTGTCTTTTCGAATTCGCGCGGGAGCTCTCTCTCTCTTCCTTTTGGCTCTGCAAGCTCGGCTCTCTCCACGTGGTCGGGAGATCTTTCTCTCTCTCTCTCTGTGCGGGGGAGGGGGGTGTTCTCTGCACACGCGGCGCGGGGGGCCCCGGTTTCGGCTTGCCGCGTGGCGTGGCTGCTCTCTCTGCTCCGCGGGGGGGTGCATTCCACGGCGGGGGAGGCTTTGTTTCTGCCTCTGCTCGGCGGGGCGTGCCCTGCTGCTGCTGCCCGGGAATTTGAAAAGCAGTATATACAGCTGCATTGTGAAGCTTTTGTCGGCTCGTTATCCCTTTCCATCTGTGGTTTTTTTTTTTTTGAAATCGGTAGCTGATTTTGGCTTTGTTTTTGGTCAGGCGGGATTTAGTACTTTGCTTTTTACATCTAACATGGATTTGAAACTCAGCATTGTACAAAAAGGAGTGTATTATAATATTGTTAGCATTTTAAATAGTAGTAATGTGAAGTTCTCAAAGGGAAAATTGAAACAGTTTATAAGATGGCTTTTCCTCCACTTCCCACAAATCTCCCCTGAAGAAATCCACAACATTCAATTCTGGGATAAAGTTGCAAATGAATTGATAACCTTAGGACAATCTGGCAATGCCCTCTCGGCTAAATTTGTGTTTTGGAGTTTACAAATTCAAACAGCATTGCTCAAACAAAAGGAAATGGAGAAAAAGCCAAATGTAAAGCCATGTACCTCTACTCTCCCTGTTTCTCCCTCTCCTAGTTCTAAAACCCCTAAACCTCTTTCCCCAAAACTTAGTATTTTAAACAGATCAAACTCATTGGGAAGTCGACGCCCAAATTCTGTTGAAATGCCTGAGTTGCCCTCTCCACAAGGCCCTGGCCAGCCTGCGTGGAATCTTTCCCAATCCCTTGTGTCCCCTCCTCTGAAACCCACAGCACGTGGTAGCTTTGCAGAGAGTAGTGTTACCCAAAATGGCCCCCAGTCCCTAGGGGGTCCACAAGATGGTGGATGCCACGTGGCATCTTCCCAAACCTGGTCTTCTTCTTCCCAAAATCCCCTTAAGCATCCCAAAACTCCAGCCCCATCCCCCTCTCCTCCTGTTCCTCGTGACACCTTTCCCCCTCCCCCTCCCTTTCCTGCAATACCCTCAGCTCCGCCCCTCTACTCCTCCCAGGGGGCGTCTGCTGACGTGATGTCACCAGGTGTCCCCGCCCCCTGCCTGCCACTTGACCCCGCCCCCTGTTCCCACGGTTTCCCCGCCCCTTGCCGGCCCCCTGTCCCCGCCCCCTGTCCCCGTTGCGTCTCCGCCCCCTCCCCGGGTTCCCACGGTGGGGACACACCCACTGCCATCCCCCAAACCTGTGTCTGTGATCCCAATGCTTCTGTTTCAAGGGATACAGAGCAGGGAACAGCAGACCCAATGCATAGTCCCATGTTGTCACTGGCTCCTGTTACCTTTCAGACTGCTGCTCAGGGGGGAGCAGTTCCAACTGCTAATTGGAGTTCTTTTGGACGGCAATTGATTAAAGAGATCTGTAAGTCTCATAAAGAATATGGTCCACACAGTCCATATTTCCGTGGCCTTTTAAATTCTGAATTGAGTAGGACTGTAGTGATTCCACATGATTTAAAACAGCTTTTTTCCTGTCTAATGACCTCCACGGAATTTAAATTATGGGAAATAGCATGGAAACAAATGCTAAAAGATGCTCTCCCAGGCTTGCATACTGATCCAAACACAGCCAAAGACAACAGTGGTAACCCTATCACCATTGAGCTCCTCTGTGGTGAGGGCCAATGGTCTTCTCCCTCGATCCAAGCTACTGCAATTCCTGCAGAAACACTCGAAAAAGTAAAGGAAGCAGGTGAAAAAGCATTCTTTTCCCTACAACCTGAGGGGCCTTTTGAGCCCTATAGTAAAATTAAACAGCTACCATCAGAGCCTTTTTTGAAATTTGTAGAAAGGTTAACTAGAGCTATTGAAATACAAGTTAAAAAAGAGAATGCTAGGGAAGCAATTTTAGAGGAATTGGCGTTTACAAATGCAAATGAACAGTGTCAAGCGGCAATCCTGAGCCTTCCTCTCGAACCTACCCCTACGTTAAAGGACATGCTTCTAGTGTGTAACAGGAAAGTGCCTCTGATGACTGTGGCTGAAGACACCAGACCAAGGCTGCTGCCAAGACCACCTCAGCGTGTCGCCGTTGCCAGCCCTGCGCCTTTTCCCTCAGCACAGCAGTACCCTGGGCAGCAGCGGAGACCAGCAATGGTTGAGCCCACAAAACCATGCCTGCTTTGTAACAACCTAGGGCACTGGAGTAACCAGTGCCCCCTGAAAAGGGAATTTGATGAATTTAGAAATGGCAGGGGAGGAGAACTACAAGCCCTCCCTGGGGGTCAACAACAACAAAAAAACTGAAGAGCCAGCGCCGGCCTGCCAGGCGCATAGACACAAAAAGAGCAGGCCAAGGGAATAAGGGTAGCAAAACAAATCAAGCGCGCGATAATATTAATGATTGTGTAAGTGAAGCAGGTGCTTCAAAGACTGTGTATGATTTAAGTGATCCTGTGTTAACCACATCTTCTGTCAATGAGCCTTACAGGTTGCAGCTGACTGAGTCACTCCATCTGGAGGACACTGATTGGCATTTTGTGTCTGTAAATCCTGAACAGAAAGGTACTTGGAGCCGGATTCGTTGTAAGTACATCGTCATTGGGGACACCAAACACACACCACAAGAGATCGAAATTGCTCCGGGAATGACAACATCAGATCCTGAGCAATTCGTTCTCGGCCTGCATTGTTTCCACCCACCCCTGTTTCTTCCCAAGGGACAAATTGTTGCACAAGCTATCCCTGTGCCATCTTTACCTGAAAATATCAAAAAACAAGGGCCCACAGTCGCCCGGGTCCAAGTTATTGGAAAAGACAAACCCAAATTATGGTGTAATGTCAGTGGGGGTGGGGAGTCTAAACGCATTGAGATGCTTGTAGACACAGGTGCAGACTGCACAGTAATTCCGGTACAAGACTGGCCAGCACATTGGCCTTTGCAAAATGTTGCCGGTCACCTTCAAGGAGTAGGAGATCTGCAATTGGCAAGACAATCCAAAAGCATTATTCAATTTGAGGGACCAAACGGACAATTGGCTAATATCCGTCCATTTGTGTTGGATTATTCAGAACCTTTGTTAGGGAGAGATTTAATGGCCCAGTGGGGTGTCACAATTGATATTCCAGACTCTCCACAGCATATTTGTACAGCAGTCACTGAACAACAGCGCCCCACCCCAAAACTGAAGTGGATAACAGACAAACCAGTTCAGGTGAAACAGTGGCCGCTAAGTACACAAAAAATAAAGGTGCTTGAAGAACTAGTGGAAGAGCAACTAAAAAAGGGCCACATTGTGGAGACCATGTCCCCATGGAACTCTCCAGTGTTTGTCATCCCAAAAGCTGACAAAAAGAGATGGCGGCTCCTCTGCGACCTCCGACAAATTAATAATGTAATTGAAGATATGGGTTCTCCCCAGCCTGGTATGCCATCCCCAACAATGCTTCCCCAAGATTGGAAATTAGCTGTTATTGATATTAAGGATTGTTTTTTCCAAATCCCCTTGCACCCTGACGATGCACCGCGTTTTGCATTCTCAGTCCCTTCTATTAATATGGAATCCCCTATGAAAAGGTACCATTGGACCGTTCTTCCTCAGGGATTAAAGGTATCTCCAGCTATTTGCCAGTGGTATGTGTCTTCCCTGCTTTCCCCAGTACGTGCAGCCGCAGAGAAGGCCATCATCTATCATTATATGGATGATATCCTTGTGTGTGCCCCCAATGATGATTTACTCACGCATGCGCTTGACCTAACGATCGATGCATTGATTGTTGCAGGGTTCGAGCTCCAGGAAAAGAAAATTCAAAAGATGCCACCTTGGAAGTATTTGGGCTTAGAAATTGGAAATAGGACCATTGTTCCTCAAAAATTAGAAATCAATCCAAAGATCAAGACCCTTGCGGATGTCCACAAGTTGTGTGGGTCTTTGAATTGGGTAAGACCATGGCTCGGTCTGACTAATGAAGACCTTGCCCCTCTTTTCAATTTATTGAAAGGGGGAGAGGACCCAGGTGCTCCTAGGTCTATTACCCCAGAGGCACAGAAAGCTCTAGAAAAGGTTCAGATTGCAATGTCCACAAGACAGGCCAACCGATGCCGGCCTGACCTGCCATTCAAATTTATCATTCTAGGTAAGTTGCCACACCTCCATGGAATTATTTTCCAGTGGGAGGAAAAACAAACACCTAAGGCAAAGAACACACCAAAAAAGGACCGGGACCAGAGGGACCCTCTCTTGATCATAGAATGGGTTTTCCTCAGTCACAAAAGGTCCAAGAGACTGACAAAGCCTCAGGAGCTGGTAGCAGAACTGATCCGGAAAGCAAGGACCCGGATCAGGGAGTTAGCAGGATGTGATTTTAAGTGCATTCACATTCCAGTTGAGTTAAAATCAGGTCAAAATACTATGAAAATACTGGAACAATTGTTTCAAGAAAATGAAGTGTTGCAGTTTGCTCTGGATTCCTACTCAGGACAAATTTCGGTAGCGCGGCCCGCTCACAAATTGTTCGAACAAGATGTTCAATTTACCTTAAAACTGAGAAGTGCTCTAAGTAGGAGACCTTTAAAAAGGGCTCTAACTGTCTTCACAGATGCATCCGGGAGGTCCCACAAGTCTGTTATGACTTGGAAGGATCCTCAAACCCAGACAGACATTGCTGAGGTGGAAGGTTCACCTCAGGTTGCTGAATTGGCTGCGGTTGTTAGGGCCTTTGAAAGGTTCTCAGAACCATTTAATCTGATTACAGACTCTGCATATGTGGCAGGAGTAGTATCCAGGGCAGATCAAGCAATACTGCAAGATGTGTCTAACATCGCACTTTTCGAATTGCTCTCAAAGCTGGTAAAGTTAGTCACTCAGCGAGAGTAACCATTTTATGTGATGCATGTCAGATCACACACTGACTTGCCGGGGTTTATCGCTGAAGGCAACAGAAGGGCAGATGCTCTTGCTGCACCTGCAGTGATGGCCACTCTCCCAAATGTTTTTGAACAGGCAAAAATCAGCCACCAGCTTTTCCACCAAAATGCACCTGGCCTGGTTCGTCAGTTTAACATCACTCGAGAACAGGCCAAAGCGATTGTGGCCACATGCCCAAATTGCCAACAACATGCACTCCCTACAGTGAGTACGGGAGCAAACCCAAGGGGACTGAACAATTGTGAACTGTGGCAAACAGATGTAACACACATACAGTCTTTTGGACGGCAGAAATATGTGCATGTTAGTGTAGATACCTTTTCTGGAGCGGTCTATGCTTCTGCCCACACAGGAGAATCATCTATTGATGCTACTAAGCACCTCTTGCAGGCTTTTTCTTTCATGGGCATCCCCAAGGAGCTGAAAACTGATAATGGGCCTGCTTACAAATCCAAGGAATTTGGGAGCTTCCTGCAGCAATGGGGAGTAGAGCACAAAACTGGCATCCCCTACTCCCCTACAGGTCAAGCCATTGTAGAAAGAACTCACCGTGATATTAAAAGGGTCCTGGACCAGCAACAACAGGTTCTGAAGGTAGAACCTCCCCACATCCGGTTATCCAGGGCGCTATTCACAATAAATTTTCTGAATTGTTCTTTTGACAGCCTGAACCCACCCATCCTACGCCACTTTGGGGGGAGCAATCATAGGTTAATTAAGGAAAAACCTCCAGTCTTAGGAAAGGACCCTGAGACTTGGAAAATGGTGGGACCTTACAAATTGGTTACTTGGGGACGTGGATATGCCTGTGTGTCCACCCCCTCTGGTTTAAGGTGGGTTCCTTCCAAATGGGTAAAGCCCTATGTTCCCAAGGTATCAGAGAAATCTACAGAAGCACCCCAGGTTGCTCATGCTGCCTGGAGAAGAAAACGCCGCACGCGTTCTCTGGAGGAAATTCCATTTAAGCCTCCTATCTGGAATAGTTTATAATATATATTTGTTTCAAGTTTTTGTGGCAGTTTAGATCCCACTGTTCGTGTGTAGCCTCGAGACACCATGAGACCGAGCCTGCTTCTCGTCCTACTCGTGATCATCCCACCTGTGACCTCCTGCATAGTGCCTCAGCCCAAACCACATATGGACTACCTTGACAAAGGCTCTCAGACATCAACAGAGAAACTGACAACAGGCTGAGTGGACTGTTCAAGGGCTGGGGACTCTCGGGCTGGTTGGGATCTATTCTGAAAACTGTGTTTTTAGTGCTGTTTATTTTAGTTATAGTTATTGTAGTTTTTAGCATTGTTTTTGGACTAATCAAACGCATGGTTCTCAAGTTAGTTTCAAGCTCATCTCCCCCTCCTGAGGTCTACCATTTGGAAGCCCTCCGTGCTCCAATGGATGACCTAGAAGCCTCAGTGGAAAACACTGACCCTCCTGTAGAGGAAGAACTGATTTACCAACCATGGTTTGGCAATCATTCTGCACCACAAACATAGTCCTCTTCTTTTTAAACAAAACTAGGGGGAGATGTTGTGGTGTGCTGTAATGTCCCATTTTGGCCTTCCAGGTCACTTTCCCAGGTGTGCCTATGTCTCTCTCCCTTCCCCCTTACCCCCATGCTGAGTGAGTCCTGTCACTCAGACCTAACGTTCCAGCAAGGCGTCGTGTGGTTGGTCAAGTTTAAAGGATGCCCCTATGCCCAGAGGTCATTGGCCTGTCTGGGTGTCATCTTCCCCTGAGACCCTGCCCCTCTCACCTGGTTGGTGGCTCACCTGTACCTCCCCTCCCCCTGTCCCTGAGCTTAAAAAGGTGATCAGACCATGTGGTCTTGGTTCTGTTGGAGCAGGTCCTCACGTTCAGACCTCTGTAACCATGGAATAAACCTCTGGACATGAAACCCTCCAGCAGAATCCTCTCCTTTTTCTCTTCACCATCGCCTGAAGCTATCCTCCTGAGGTAACGGGGTCCCTTACAAGCCTGGACTTGTTCGGTGCCCAGCTGCAACCACCAGCAAGCTAAGGTATCTCTGCAGTGACACACCGCAGTTGCTGCCTTTGGCCCAGCAGCGAGGGTCAGACTGGCCCAGGCACAATCTAACTGGTAATATTGGGAGCCACTTTTTCTCCAATACCCCTCCACTCAGCAGCTCCATGCAAAAGGGAGCTGAGGCAAAGCCTCCCCCTAAAACAGCCTCGCCCCGGCAGGAGCCGGCCCCTCATCATCCTCACACTCACACCTGGGCTGCTACGAGCCCCCATCATTCTAACAGCTCACACCTGGGCTGCTCCGAGCCCCGATCATCCTCACACTCACACCTGGGCTGCTCCGAGCCCCCATCATCCTCACACTCACACCTGGGCTGCTCCGAGCCCCCATCATCATTACAGCTCACACCTGGGCTGCTCCGAGCCCCAATCATATATTTTTCATATTTATATTCGCATTTATATTTAGAATTTATATTACTCTATAATAAAAATTATATTATATATTGCATCTCTTCATGTTACTTGCATAGATTTCTATTTCTATTCATAGTTTGGTATTATATCTTTATATCTCTATATATTTATTATATATTTCTGTATGTCGATTTACATTTCTAAAGTACTTATATTATTTAAAATAAAACCCCTGCCTCTAACGAAATAAAAAGCAAAGACACCCCTTTCTTTAAAACACATTTAAAAGTTTAAAAATAATTTTGTTTGTCATAATTCTATTCACATCTATATTTGTAATTTTCATTTGTTATATTTATAGATATTATATATATTGGAGAGAATACCTTTTTATATAATAATAGATACATTCTTTTGACACAATAGATTTCTTTTACTTATATTTATATGTATTAAATATTTATTGATATTGATATATATATGATATATTTGCATTTCTAGTTTTATATTTTTTATGAAAACTCCAGCCCATACCCCAATAAAAGCCAAACAATCCCCAATTTATTTAAACTATATTTAAACATAAATCCTGTCACAGCTGCATTGCACAGCAGTGCTCCAAACTAATCTGACACTTGTTCATCTCCTGGACCTGAAACTGAACCCGCTCACCTTGATCACACCTGGCAGAACCATTTTCGTACCTTTTTCTGGCATGCCTTGTTTTTGGGTTTTTTTGTCTTGAGTTTTTGTGACCTTTATTGCCTCTCTTTCTTGCCTTGTTTCTTGGGGCTTTTACTCCCTTTTTCCTTGATTTTTTTCTGGCACTTCTTGAGGTTTTTTCTTCGTTTCTTCTTGCCCATCTTGTTGGGTTTTTTTAGTTTTTCCTGTTTTTCCTTGCCCCCCTTGGGGTTTTTTTTTTTCAGGTGTTTTGTTTTTTGTTTTTTTTTCCTTGGATTTTCTTGGCCTTCTTTTTTTTTCTTTTCTGGATTTTTTCTTCCCCATCTTGGTTTTTAGTTCTGATTTTATTTCTTGCCCATTTTGGGGTTTTTCTCTGGTCTGTTCTCAGGGATTTTTCTTGCCCATCTTGGGTACTTTTCTGTTTTGTTTTGGTTTTTTTTTTTTTTTTTCTCTGCCTTTCTTACGTTTTTTTCTGGTTTATTTTTTTTTCTGGGATTTTTCTCGCCCATCTTGGGGGTTTATTCTGGGCTTTTTCATGCCCATCTTGGGGTTTTCTTCTGCGTTTTTTTCTTGCCCATCTTGTTCTTGTTTTTCGGGGTTTTTTTTCTTTTTTTTTTTTTTTTTTTTTTTTTGTCTTTATTTTGTTTTATTCCTGTTTTTATTTCTGTGGTATTTCTGGGATTTTTCTTGCTCATCTTAGATTTTTCAGGGAGGGAGGTTTCTCACCCATCTCGAGGTTTTTTTTTTTTTATGTGGGTTTGTTTTTTTTTGTTTTTATTTTTTTTTTCCGTAGGTTTCCCCTTGCCCTCCTGGTTTTTGGGTTTTTTGTCTGTCTTCCTTCCTTCCTTCCTGTCCTTCCTTCTTTCTTCCTTTCATTTCCTTTCCTTATTTTTTTTTTCTTTTTCTTTCTTTCTTTCCCTGCATTTCTAATCTTGGTTTTCCTTTCTAGCTTTAGAATAAAAAAGCAGCAGTAGTAATTTTCAGGCTACCTGGGAGTAAAAAAAACTCCAAAACGAAAATGATTTAAAGAAAACGATTTATTCCCTGGGAGCCTGAAATTTTCTAATGCTGCACATGATATAGAGCTTTTATTTCTTCTTATAGATAGTTGATATTTTATACTTTATACAGCGCCCCCTGCCGTGTGCACCGGCGCACTGCAGGCACAGCGATCCCTGCCGTCTGCACAGGCGCACTGCAGGCACAGCGCTGCGGCGTCGCCTTTTACGACAGTCGTGCTTTACAGCAGTCGCGCTTTACGACAGTCGCGCTTTATGGCACCTTTTACGACAGCGCTTCTTTATGGCACCTTTTACGACAGTTTTGCTTAACGGCACCTTTTACGACAGTCGCGCTTTACGACAATCTTTACGACAGTCGAGTCGCGCTTTACGGCACCTTTTACGACAGTCGCGCTTTACGGCACCTTTTACGACAGTCGCGCTTTACGGCCGTATTTACGACAGTCGCGCTTTACGGCACCTTTTACGACAGTCGCGCTTTACGGCCGTATTTACGACAGTCGCGCTTTACGGCACCTTTTACGACAGTCGCGCTTTACGGCCGTATTTACGACAGTCGCGCTTTACGGCACCTTTTACGACAGTCGCGCTTTACGGCCGTATTTACGACAGTCGCGCTTTACGGCCGTATTTACGACAGTCGCGCTTTACGGCACCTTTTACGACAGTCGCGCTTTACGGCAGTCTTTACGACAGTCGCGCTTTACGGCCGTATTTACGACAGTCGCGCTTTACGGCACCTTTTACGACAGTCGCGCTTTATGGCCGTATTTACGACAGTCGCGCTTTACGGCACCTTTTACGACAGTCGCGCTTTACGGCCGTATTTACGACAGTCGCGCTTTACGGCCGTATTTACGACAGTCGCGCTTTACGGCTGTATTTACGACAGTCGCGCTTTACGGCAGTCTTTACGACAGTCGCGCTTTACGGCCGTATTTACGACAGTCGCGCTTTACGGCCGTATTTACGACAGTCGCGCTTTACGGCCGTATTTACGACAGTCGCGCTTTACGGCACCTTTTACGACAGTCGCGCTTTACGGCCGTATTTACGACAGTCGCGCTTTACGGCACCTTTTACGACAGTCGCGCTTTACGGCACCTTTTACGACAGTCGCGCTTTACGGCCGTATTTACGACAGTCGCGCTTTACGGCCGTATTTACGACAGTCGCGCTTTACGGCCGTATTTACGACAGTCGCGCTTTACGGCACCTTTTACGACAGTCGCGCTTTACGGCACCTTTTACGACAGTCGCGCTTTACGGCCGTATTTACGACAGTCGCGCTTTACGGCCGTATTTACGACAGTCGCGCTTTACGGCCGTATTTACGACAGTCGCGCTTTACGGCAGTCTTTACGACAGTCGCGCTTTACGGCCGTATTTACGACAGTCGCGCTTTACGGCAGTCTTTACGACAGTCGCGCTTTACGGCCGTATTTACGACAGTCGCGCTTTACGGCACCTTTTACGACAGTCGCGCTTTACGGCCGTATTTACGACAGTCGCGCTTTACGGCACCTTTTACGACAGTCGCGCTTTACGGCCGTATTTACGACAGTCGCGCTTTACGGCACCTTTTACGACAGTCGCGCTTTACGGCACCTTTTACGACAGTCGCGCTTTACGGCCGTATTTACGACAGTCGCGCTTTACGGCCGTATTTACGACAGTCGCGCTTTACGGCCGTATTTACGACAGTCGCGCTTTACGGCCGTATTTACGACAGCCGCGCTTTACGGCCGTATTTACGACAGTCGCGCTTTACGGCCGTATTTACGACAGTCGCGCTTTACGGCACCTTTTACGACAGTCGCGCTTTACGGCCGTATTTACGACAGTCGCGCTTTACGGCACCTTTTACGACAGTCGCGCTTTACGGCCGTATTTACGACAGTCGCGCTTTACGGCCGTATTTACGACAGTCGCGCTTTACGGCACCTTTTACGACAGTCGCGCTTTACGGCAGTCTTTACGACAGTCGCGCTTTACGGCCGTATTTACGACAGTCGCGCTTTACGGCACCTTTTACGACAGTCGCGCTTTATGGCCGTATTTACGACAGTCGCGCTTTACGGCACCTTTTACGACAGTCGCGCTTTACGGCCGTATTTACGACAGTCGCGCTTTACGGCCGTATTTACGACAGTCGCGCTTTACGGCTGTATTTACGACAGTCGCGCTTTACGGCAGTCTTTACGACAGTCGCGCTTTACGGCCGTATTTACGACAGTCGCGCTTTACGGCCGTATTTACGACAGTCGCGCTTTACGGCCGTATTTACGACAGTCGCGCTTTACGGCACCTTTTACGACAGTCGCGCTTTACGGCCGTATTTACGACAGTCGCGCTTTACGGCACCTTTTACGACAGTCGCGCTTTACGGCACCTTTTACGACAGTCGCGCTTTACGGCCGTATTTACGACAGTCGCGCTTTACGGCCGTATTTACGACAGTCGCGCTTTACGGCCGTATTTACGACAGTCGCGCTTTACGGCACCTTTTACGACAGTCGCGCTTTACGGCACCTTTTACGACAGTCGCGCTTTACGGCCGTATTTACGACAGTCGCGCTTTACGGCCGTATTTACGACAGTCGCGCTTTACGGCCGTATTTACGACAGTCGCGCTTTACGGCAGTCTTTACGACAGTCGCGCTTTACGGCACCTTTTACGACAGTCGCGCTTTACGGCAGTCTTTACGACAGTCGCGCTTTACGGCCGTATTTACGACAGTCGCGCTTTACGGCACCTTTTACGACAGTCGCGCTTTACGGCCGTATTTACGACAGTCGCGCTTTACGGCACCTTTTACGACAGTCGCGCTTTACGGCCGTATTTACGACAGTCGCGCTTTACGGCACCTTTTACGACAGTCGCGCTTTACGGCACCTTTTACGACAGTCGCGCTTTACGGCCGTATTTACGACAGTCGCGCTTTACGGCCGTATTTACGACAGTCGCGCTTTACGGCCGTATTTACGACAGTCGCGCTTTACGGCCGTATTTACGACAGCCGCGCTTTACGGCCGTATTTACGACAGTCGCGCTTTACGGCCGTATTTACGACAGTCGCGCTTTACGACCGTATTTACGACAGTCGCGCTTTACGGCACCTTTTACGACAGTCGCGCTTTACGGCCGTATTTACGACAGTCGCGCTTTACGGCCGTATTTACGGCAGTCGCGCTTTACGGCAGTCTTTACGACAGTCGCGCTTTACGGCCGTATTTACGACAGTCGCGCTTTACGGCGCCTTTTACGACAGTCGCGCTTTACGGCACCTTTTACGACAGTCGCGCTTTACGGCCGTATTTACGACAGTCGCGCTTTACGGCCGTATTTACGACAGTCGCGCTTTACGGCACCTTTTACGACAGTCGCGCTTTACGGCACCTTTTACGACAGTCGCGCTTTACGGCCGTATTTACGACAGTCGCGCTTTACGGCCGTATTTACGACAGTCGCGCTTTACGGCCGTATTTACGACAGTCGCGCTTTACGACACCTTTTACGACAGTCGCGCTTTACGGCCGTATTTACGACAGTCGCGCTTTACGGCACCTTTTACGACAGTCGCGCTTTACGGCCGTATTTACGACAGTCGCGCTTTACGGCCGTCTTTACGACAGTCGCGATTTACGGCCGTATTTACGACAGTCGCGCTTTACGGCCGTATTTACGACAGTCGCGCTTTACGGCACCTTTTACGACAGTCGCGCTTTACGGCACCTTTTACGACAGTCGCGCTTTACGGCCGTATTTACGACAGTCGCGCTTTACGGCCGTATTTACGACAGTCGCGCTTTACGGCAGTCTTTACGACAGTCGCGCTTTACGGCCGTATTTACGACAGTCGCGCTTTACGGCCGTATTTACGACAGTCGCGCTTTACGGCACCTTTTACGACAGTCGCGCTTTACGCCGTATTTACGATAGTCGCGCTTTACGGCACCTTTTACGACAGTCGCGCTTTACGGCCGTATTTACGACAGTCGCGCTTTACGGCCGTCTTTACGACAGTCGCGATTTACGGCCGTATTTACGACAGTCGCGCTTTACGGCCGTATTTACGACAGTCGCGCTTTACGGCACCTTTTACGACAGTCGCGCTTTACGGCACCTTTTACGACAGTCGCGCTTTACGGCCGTATTTACGACAGTCGCGCTTTACGGCCGTATTTACGACAGTCGCGCTTTACGGCAGTCTTTACGACAGTCGCGCTTTACGGCCGTATTTACGACAGTCGCGCTTTTACGGCCGTATTTACGACAGTCGCGCTTTACGGCACCTTTTACGACAGTCGCGCTTTACGGCCGTATTACGATAGTCGCGCTTTACGACACCTTTTACGACAGTCGCGCTTTACGGCCGTATTTACGACAGTCGCGCTTTACGGCACCTTTTACGACAGTCGCGCTTTACGGCACCTTTTACGAGAGTCGCGCTTTACGGCCGTATTTACGACAGTCGCGCTTTACGGCACCTTTTACGACAGTCGCGCTTTACGGCCGTATTTACGACAGTCGCGCTTTACGGCACCTTTTACGACAGGTCGCGCTTTACGGCCGTATTACGACAGTCGCGCTTTACGGCACCTTTACGACAGTCGCGCTTTACGGCACCTTTTACGACAGTCGCGCTTACGGCACCTTTACGACAGTCGCGCTTTACGGCACCTTTTGCGACAGTCGCGCTTTACGGCCGTATTTACGACAGTCGCGCTTTACGGCACCTTTTACGACAGTCGCGCTTTACGGCCGTATTTACGACAGTCGCGCTTTACGGGCAGTCCTTTACGACAGTCGCGCTTTACGCCGTATTTACGACAGTCGCGCTTTACGGCCGTATTTACGACAGTCGCGCTTTACGGCCGTATTTACGACAGTCGCGCTTTACGGCCGTATTTACGACAGTCGCGCTTTACGGCCGTATTTACGACAGTCGCGCTTTACGGCCGTATTTACGACAGTCGCGCTTTACGGCCGTATTTACGACAGTCGCGCTTTTAACGGCACCTTTTACGACAGTCGCGCTTTACGGCCCTATTACGACAGTCGCGCTTAACGGCACCTTTTACGACAGTCGCGCTTTTACGGCCGTATTTACGACAGTCGCGCTTTACGGCCGTATTTACGACAGTCGCGCTTTACGGCACCTTTTACGACAGTCGCGCTTTACTGGCCCGTATTTACGACAGTCGCGCTTTACGGCACCTTTTACGACAGTCGCGCTTTACGGCACCTTTACGACAGTCGCGCTTTACGGCCGTATTACGACAGTCCGCGCTTTACGGCCGTATTTACGACAGTCGCGCTTTTACGGCACCTTTTACGACAGTCCGCGCTTTACGGCCGTATTTACGACAGTCGCGCTTTACGGCCGTATTTACGACAGTCGCGCTTTTACGGCACCTTTTACGACAGTCGCGCTTTACGGCCGTATTTACGACAGTCGCGCTTTACGACACCTTTTACGACAGCCGCGCTTTACGGCCGTATTTACGACAGTCGCGCTTTACGGCCGTATTTACGACAGTCGCGCTTTACGGCAGTCTTTACGACAGTCGCAGCTTTACGGCCGTATTTACGACAGTCGCGCTTTACGGCCGTATTTACGGACAGTCGCGCTTTACGGCACCTTTTACGACAGTCGCGCTTTACGGCCGTATTTACGACAGTCGCGCTTTACGGCCGTATTTACGACAGTCGCGCTTTACGGCCGTATTTACGACAGTCGGCGCTTTACGGCCGTATTTACGACAGTCGCGCTTTACGGCCGTATTTACGACAGTCGCGCTTTACGGCCGTATTTACGACAGTCGCGCTTTACGGCCGTATTTACGACAGTCGCGCTTTACGGCACCTTTTACGACAGTCGCGCTTTACGGCCGTATTTACGACAGTCGCGCGCTTTACCGGCCGTATTTACGACAGTCGCGCTTTACGGCACCTTTTACGACAGTCGCGCTTTACGGCCGTATTTACGATAGTCGCGCTTTACGACACTTTACGACAGTCGCGCTTTACGGCCGTATTTACGACAGTCGCGCTTTACGGCACCTTTTACGACAGTCGCGCTTTACGGCACCTTTTACGAGAGTCGCGCTTTACGGCCGTATTTACGACAGTCGCGCTTTACGGCAGTCTTTACGACAGTCGCGCTTTACGGCACCTTTTACGACAGTCGCGCTTTACGGCACCTTTTACGACAGTCGCGCTTTACGGCCGTATTTACGACAGTCGCGCTTTACGGCACCTTTTACGACAGTCGCGCTTTACGGCACCTTTTACGACAGTCGCGCTTTACGGCACCTTTTACGACAGTCGCGCTTTACGGCACCTTTTGCGACAGTCGCGCTTTACGGCCGTATTTACGACAGTCGCGCTTTACGGCACCTTTTACGACAGTCGCGCTTTACGGCCGTATTTACGACAGTCGCGCTTTACGGCAGTCTTTACGACAGTCGCGCTTTACGGCCGTATTTACGACAGTCGCGCTTTACGGCCGTATTTACGACAGTCGCGCTTTACGGCCGTATTTACGACAGTCGCGCTTTACGGCCGTATTTACGACAGTCGCGCTTTACGGCCGTATTTACGACAGTCGCGCTTTACGGCCGTATTTACGACAGTCGCGCTTTACGGCCGTATTTACGACAGTCGCGCTTTACGGCACCTTTTACGACAGTCGCGCTTTACGGCCCTATTTACGACAGTCGCGCTTTACGGCCGTATTTACGACAGTCGCGCTTTACGGCCGTATTTACGACAGTCGCGCTTTACGGCCGTATTTACGACAGTCGCGCTTTACGGCCGTATTTACGACAGTCGCGCTTTACGGCACCTTTTACGACAGTCGCGCTTTACGGCCCTATTTACGACAGTCGCGCTTTACGGCACCTTTTACGACAGTCGCGCTTTACGGCACCTTTTACGACAGTCGCGCTTTACGGCCGTATTTACGACAGTCGCGCTTTACGGCCGTATTTACGACAGTCGCGCTTTACGGCCGTATTTACGACAGTCGCGCTTTACGGCCGTATTTACGACAGTCGCGCTTTACGGCACCTTTTACGACAGTCGCGCTTTACGGCCGTATTTACGACAGTCGCGCTTTACGACACCTTTTACGACAGCCGCGCTTTACGGCCGTATTTACGACAGTCGCGCTTTACGGCCGTATTTACGACAGTCGCGCTTTACGGCAGTCTTTACGACAGTCGCGCTTTACGGCCGTATTTACGACAGTCGCGCTTTACGGCCGTATTTACGACAGTCGCGCTTTACGGCACCTTTTACGACAGTCGCGCTTTACGGCCGTATTTACGACAGTCGCGCTTTACGGCCGTATTTACGACAGTCGCGCTTTACGGCACCTTTTACGACAGTCGCGCTTTACGGCCGTATTTACGACAGTCGCGCTTTACGGCACCTTTTACGACAGTCGCGCTTTACGGCCGTATTTACGACAGTCGCGCTTTACGGCCGTATTTACGACAGTCGCGCTTTACGGCACCTTTTACGACAGTCGCGCTTTACGGCCGTATTTACGACAGTCGCGCTTTACGGCACCTTTTACGACAGTCGCGCTTTACGGCCGTATTTACGACAGTCGCGCTTTACGGCACCTTTTACGACAGTCGCGCTTTACGGCCGTATTTACGACAGTCGCGCTTTACGGCAGTCTTTACGACAGTCGCGCTTTACGGCCGTATTTACGACAGTCGCGCTTTACGGCACCTTTTACGACAGTCGCGCTTTACGGCCGTATTTACGACAGTCGCGCTTTACGGCACCTTTTACGACAGTCGCGCTTTACGGCCGTATTTACGACAGTCGCGCTTTACGGCACCTTTTACGACAGTCGCGCTTTACGGCACCTTTTACGACAGTCGCGCTTTACGGCCGTATTTACGACAGTCGCGCTTTACGGCACCTTTTACGACAGTCGCGCTTTACGGCCGTATTTACGACAGTCGCGCTTTACGGCCGTATTTACGACAGTCGCGCTTTACGGCCGTATTTACGACAGTCGCGCTTTACGGCACCTTTTACGACAGTCGCGCTTTACGGCCGTATTTACGACAGTCGCGCTTTACGGCCGTATTTACGACAGTCGCGCTTTACGGCCGTATTTACGGCAGTCGCGCTTTACGGCCGTATTTACGACAGTCGCGCTTTACGGCCGTATTTACGACAGTCGCGCTTTACGGCCGTATTTACGACAGTCGCGCTTTACGACACCTTTTACGACAGCGCGCTTTACGGCCGTATTTACGACAGTCGCGCTTTACGGCCGTATTTACGACAGTCGCGCTTTACGGCAGTCTTTACGACAGTCGCGCTTTACGGCCGTATTTACGACAGTCGCGCTTTACGGCCGTATTTACGACAGTCGCGCTTTACGGCCGTATTTACGACAGTCGCGCTTTACGGCACCTTTTACGACAGTCGCGCTTTACGGCCGTATTTACGACAGTCGCGCTTTACGGCACCTTTTACGACAGTCGCGCTTTACGGCCGTATTTACGACAGTCGCGCTTTACGGCCGTATTTACGACAGTCGCGCTTTACGGCACCTTTTACGACAGTCGCGCTTTACGGCACCTTTTACGACAGTCGCGCTTTACGGCCGTATTTACGACAGTCGCGCTTTACGGCACCTTTTACGACAGTCGTGCTTTACGGCCGTATTTACGACAGTCGCGCTTTACGGCCGTATTTACGACAGTCGCGCTTTACGGCACCTTTTACGACAGCCGCGCTTTACGGCCGTATTTACGACAGTCGCGCTTTACGGCCGTATTTACGACAGTCGCGCTTTACGGCAGTCTTTACGACAGTCGCGCTTTACGGCCGTATTTACGACAGTCGCGCTTTACGGCCGTATTTACGACAGTCGCGCTTTACGGCACCTTTTACGACAGTCGCGCTTTACGGCCGTATTTACGACAGTCGCGCTTTACGGCCGTATTTACGACAGTCGCGCTTTACGGCCGTATTTACGACAGTCGCGCTTTACGGCACCTTTTACGACAGTCGCGCTTTACGGCCGTATTTACGACAGTCGCGCTTTACGGCACCTTTTACGACAGTCGCGCTTTACGGCCGTATTTACGACAGTCGCGCTTTACGGCCGTATTTACGACAGTCGCGCTTTACGGCCGTATTTACGACAGTCGCGCTTTACGGCACCTTTTACGACAGTCGCGCTTTACGGCCGTATTTACGACAGTCGCGCTTTACGGCCGTATTTACGACAGTCGCGCTTTACGGCACCTTTTACGACAGTCGCGCTTTACGGCCGTATTTACGACAGTCGCGCTTTACGGCCGTATTTACGACAGTCGCGCTTTACGGCCGTATTTACGACAGTCGCGCTTTACGGCAGTCTTTACGACAGTCGCGCTTTACGGCCGTATTTACGACAGTCGCGCTTTACGGCACCTTTTACGACAGTCGCGCTTTACGGCCGTATTTACGACAGTCGCGCTTTACGGCACCTTTTACGACAGTCGCGCTTTACGGCCGTATTTACGACAGTCGCGCTTTACGGCACCTTTTACGACAGTCGCGCTTTACGGCACCTTTTACGACAGTCGCGCTTTACGGCCGTATTTACGACAGTCGCGCTTTACGGCCGTATTTACGACAGTCGCGCTTTACGGCCGTATTTACGACAGTCGCGCTTTACGGCACCTTTTACGACAGTCGCGCTTTACGGCCGTATTTACGACAGTCGCGCTTTACGGCCGTATTTACGACAGTCGCGCTTTACGGCCGTATTTACGGCAGTCGCGCTTTACGGCCGTATTTACGACAGTCGCGCTTTACGGCAGTCTTTACGACAGTCGCGCTTTACGGCCGTATTTACGACAGTCGCGCTTTACGGCACCTTTTACGACAGTCGCGCTTTACGGCCGTATTTACGACAGTCGCGCTTTACGGCACCTTTTACGACAGTCGCGCTTTACGGCACCTTTTACGACAGTCGCGCTTTACGGCCGTATTTACGACAGTCGCGCTTTACGGCCGTATTTACGACAGTCGCGCTTTACGGCCGTATTTACGACAGTCGCGCTTTACGGCCGTATTTACGACAGTCGCGCTTTACGGCCGTATTTACGACAGTCGCGCTTTACGGCACCTTTTACGACAGTCGCGCTTTACGGCCGTATTTACGACAGTCGCGCTTTACGGCCGTATTTACGACAGTCGCGCTTTACGGCCGTATTTACGGCAGTCGCGCTTTACGGCCGTATTTACGACAGTCGCGCTTTACGGCCGTATTTACGACAGTCGCGCTTTACGGCCGTATTTACGACAGTCGCGCTTTACGACACCTTTTACGACAGCCGCGCTTTACGGCCGTATTTACGACAGTCGCGCTTTACGGCCGTATTTACGACAGTCGCGCTTTACGGCAGTCTTTACGACAGTCGCGCTTTACGGCCGTATTTACGACAGTCGCGCTTTACGGCCGTATTTACGACAGTCGCGCTTTACGGCCGTATTTACGACAGTCGCGCTTTACGGCACCTTTTACGACAGTCGCGCTTTACGGCCGTATTTACGACAGTCGCGCTTTACGGCACCTTTTACGACAGTCGCGCTTTACGGCACCTTTTACGACAGTCGCGCTTTACGGCACCTTTTACGACAGTCGCGCTTTACGGCCGTATTTACGACAGTCGCGCTTTACGGCACCTTTTACGACAGTCGTGCTTTACGGCCGTATTTACGACAGTCGCGCTTTACGGCCGTATTTACGACAGTCGCGCTTTACGGCACCTTTTACGACAGTCGCGCTTTACGGCCGTATTTACGACAGTCGCGCTTTACGGCCGTATTTACGACAGTCGCGCTTTACGGCACCTTTTACGACAGTCGCGCTTTACGGCCGTATTTACGACAGTCGCGCTTTACGGCCGTATTTACGACAGTCGCGCTTTACGGCACCTTTTACGACAGTCGCGCTTTACGGCAGTCTTTACGACAGTCGCGCTTTACGGCCGTATTTACGACAGTCGCGCTTTACGGCCGTATTTACGACAGTCGCGCTTTACGGCACCTTTTACGACAGTCGCGCTTTACGGCAGTCTTTACGACAGTCGCGCTTTACGGCCGTATTTACGACAGTCGCGCTTTACGGCACCTTTTACGACAGTCGCGCTTTACGGCCGTATCTACGACAGTCGCGCTTTACGGCACCTTTTACGACAGTCGCGCTTTACGGCCGTATTTACGACAGTCGCGCTTCACGGCACCTTTTACGACAGTCGCGCTTTACGGCCGTATTTACGATAGTCGCGCTTTACGGCCGTATTTACGACAGTCGCGCTTTACGGCCGTATTTACGACAGTCGCGCTTTACGGCACCTTTTACGACAGTCGCGCTTTACGGCCCTATTTACGACAGTCGCGCTTTACGGCACCTTTTACGACAGTCGCGCTTTACGGCCGTATTTACGACAGTCGCGCTTTACGGCCGTATTTACGACAGTCGCGCTTTACGGCACCTTTTACGACAGTCGCGCTTTACGGCCCTATTTACGACAGTCGCGCTTTACGGCACCTTTTACGACAGTCGCGCTTTACGGCACCTTTTACGACAGTCGCGCTTTACGGCCGTATTTACGACAGTCGCGCTTTACGGCCGTATTTACGACAGTCGCGCTTTACGGCACCTTTTACGACAGTCGCGCTTTACGGCCGTATTTACGACAGTCGCGCTTTACGGCCGTATTTACGACAGTCGCGCTTTACGGCACCTTTTACGACAGTCGCGCTTTACGGCCGTATTTACGACAGTCGCGCTTTACGACACCTTTTACGACAGCCGCGCTTTACGGCCGTATTTACGACAGTCGCGCTTTACGGCCGTATTTACGACAGTCGCGCTTTACGGCAGTCTTTACGACAGTCGCGCTTTACGGCCGTATTTACGACAGTCGCGCTTTACGGCCGTATTTACGACAGTCGCGCTTTACGGCACCTTTTACGACAGTCGCGCTTTACGGCCGTATTTACGACAGTCGCGCTTTACGGCCGTATTTACGACAGTCGCGCTTTACGGCCGTATTTACGACAGTCGCGCTTTACGGCACCTTTTACGACAGTCGCGCTTTACGGCCGTATTTACGACAGTCGCGCTTTACGGCACCTTTTACGACAGTCGCGCTTTACGGCCGTATTTACGACAGTCGCGCTTTACGGCCGTATTTACGACAGTCGCGCTTTACGGCCGTATTTACGACAGTCGCGCTTTACGGCCGTATTTACGACAGTCGCGCTTTACGGCCGTATTTACGACAGTCGCGCTTTACGGCCGTATTTACGACAGTCGCGCTTTACGGCCGTATTTACGACAGTCGCGCTTTACGGCACCTTTTACGACAGTCGCGCTTTACGGCCGTATTTACGACAGTCGCGCTTTACGGCCGTATTTACGACAGTCGCGCTTTACGGCCGTATTTACGACAGTCGCGCTTTACGGCAGTCTTTACGACAGTCGCGCTTTACGGCCGTATTTACGACAGTCGCGCTTTACGGCACCTTTTACGACAGTCGCGCTTTACGGCCGTATTTACGACAGTCGCGCTTTACGGCACCTTTTACGACAGTCGCGCTTTACGGCCGTATTTACGACAGTCGCGCTTTACGGCACCTTTTACGACAGTCGCGCTTTACGGCACCTTTTACGACAGTCGCGCTTTACGGCCGTATTTACGACAGTCGCGCTTTACGGCCGTATTTACGACAGTCGCGCTTTACGGCCGTATTTACGACAGTCGCGCTTTACGGCCGTATTTACGACAGTCGCGCTTTACGGCCGTATTTACGACAGTCGCGCTTTACGGCCGTATTTACGACAGTCGCGCTTTACGGCCGTATTTACGACAGTCGCGCTTTACGGCCGTATTTACGACAGTCGCGCTTACGGCCGTATTTACGGCAGTCGCGCTTTACGGCCGTATTTACGACAGTCGCGCTTTACGGCCGTATTTACGACAGTCGCGCTTTACGGCCGTATTTACGACAGTCGCGCTTTACGGCCGTATTTACGACAGCCGCGCTTTACGACACCTTTTACGACAGCCGCGCTTTACGGCCGTATTTACGACAGTCGCGCTTTACGGCCGTATTTACGACAGTCGCGCTTTACGGCAGTCTTTACGACAGTCGCGCTTTACGGCCGTATTTACGACAGTCGCGCTTTACGGCCGTATTTACGACAGTCGCGCTTTACGGCCGTATTTACGACAGTCGCGCTTTAACGGCACCTTTTACGACAGTCGCGCTTTACGGCCGTATTTACGACAGTCGCGCTTTACGGCACCTTTTACGACAGTCGCGCTTTACGGCCGTATTACGACAGTCGCGCTTTACGGCCGTCTTTACGACAGTCGCGATTTACGGCCGTATTTACGACAGTCGCGCTTTACGGCCGTATTTACGACAGTCGCGCTTTACGGCACCTTTTACGACAGTCGCGCTTTACGGCCGTATTTACGACAGTCGCGCTTTACGGCCGTATTTACGACAGTCGCGCTTTACGGCAGTCTTTACGACAGTCGCGCTTTACGGCCGTATTTACGACAGTCGCGCTTTACGGCCGTATTTACGACAGTCGCGCTTTACGGCACCTTTTACGACAGTCGCGCTTTACGGCCGTATTTACGATAGTCGCGCTTTACGACACCTTTTACGACAGTCGCGCTTTACGGCCGTATTTACGACAGTCGCGCTTTACGGCACCTTTTACGACAGTCGCGCTTTACGGCACCTTTTACGAGAGTCGCGCTTTACGGCCGTATTTACGACAGTCGCGCTTTACGGCAGTCTTTACGACAGTCGCGCTTTACGGCACCTTTACGACAGTCGCGCTTTACGGCACCTTTTACGACAGTCGCGCTTTACGGCCGTATTTACGACAGTCGCGCTTTACGGCCGTATTTACGACAGTCGCGCTTTACGGCACCTTTTACGACAGTCGCGCTTTACGGCACCTTTTGCGACAGTCGCGCTTTACGGCCGTATTTACGACAGTCGCGCTTTACGGCACCTTTTACGACAGTCGCGCTTTACGGCCGTATTTACGACAGTCGCGCTTTACGGCAGTCTTTACGACAGTCGCGCTTTACGGCCGTATTTACGACAGTCGCGCTTTACGGCCGTATTTACGACAGTCGCGCTTTACGGCCGTATTTACGACAGCCGCGCTTTACGGCCGTATTTACGACAGTCGCGCTTTACGGCCGTATTTACGACAGTCGCGCTTTACGGCAGTCTTTACGACAGTCGCGCTTTACCGGCCGTATTTACGACAGTCGCGCTTTACGGCCGTATTTACGACAGTCGCGCTTTACGGCCGTATTTACGACAGTCGCGCTTTACGGCACCTTTTACGACAGTCGCGGCTTTACGGCCGTATTTACGACAGTCGCGCTTTACGGCACCTTTTACGACAGTCGCGCTTTACGGCCGTATTTACGACAGTCGCGCTTTACGGCCGTCTTTACGACAGTCGCGATTTACGGCCGTATTTACGACAGTCGCGCTTTACGGCCGTATTTACGACAGTCGCGCTTTACGGCACCTTTACGACAGTCGCGCTTTACGGCCGTATTTACGACAGTCGCGCTTTACGGCCGTATTTACGACAGTCGCGCTTTACGGCAGTCTTTACGACAGTCGCGCTTTACGGCAGTCTTTACGACAGTCGCGCTTTACGGCCGTATTTACGACAGTCGCGCTTTACGGCACCTTTTACGACAGTCGCGCTTTACGGCCGTATTACGATAGTCGCGCTTTACGGCACCTTTTACGACAGTCGCGCTTACGGCCGTATTTACGACAGTCGCGCTTTACGGCACCTTTTACGACAGTCGCGCTTTACGGCACCTTTTACGAGAGTCGCGCTTTACGGCCGTATTTACGACAGTCGCGCTTTACGGCAGTCTTTACGACAGTCGCGCTTTACGGCAACCTTTTACGACAGTCGCGCTTTACGGCACCTTTTACGACAGTCGCGCTTTACGGCCGTATTTACGACAGTCGCGCTTTACGGCACCTTTTACGACAGTCGCGCTTTACGGCACCTTTTACGACAGTCGCGCTTACGGCACCTTTTGCGACAGTCGCGCTTTACGGCCGTATTTACGACAGTCGCGCTTTACGGCACCTTTTACGACAGTCGCGCTTTACGGCCGTATTTACGACAGTCGCGCTTTACGGCAGTCTTTACGACAGTCGCGCTTTACGGCCGTATTTACGACAGTCGCGCTTTACGGCCGTATTTACGACAGTCGCGCTTTACGGCCGTATTTACGACAGTCGCGCTTACGGCCGTATTTACGACAGTCGCGCTTTACGGCACCTTTTACGACAGTCGCGCTTTACGGCCGTATTTACGCGACAGTCGCGCTTACGACCTTTTACGACAGTCGCGCTTTACGGCCGTATTTACGACAGTCGCGCTTTACGGCCGTATTTACGACAGTCGCGCTTTACGGCACCTTTTACGACAGTCGCGCTTTACGGCCGTATTTACGACAGTCGCGCTTTACGGCACCTTTTACGACAGTCGCGCTTTACGGCACCTTTTACGACAGTCGCGCTTTACGGCCGTATTTACGACAGTCGCGCTTTACGGCCGTATTTACGACAGTCGCGCTTTACGGCACCTTTTACGACAGTCGCGCTTTACGGCCGTATTTACGACAGTCGCGCTTTACGGCCGTATTTACGACAGTCGCGCTTTACGGCACCTTTACGACAGTCGCGCTTTACGGCCGTATTTACGACAGTCGCGCTTTACGACACCTTTTACGACAGCCGCGCTTTACGGCCGTATTTACGACAGTCGCGCTTTACGGCCGTATTTACGACAGTCGCGCTTTACGGCAGTCTTTACGACAGTCGCGCTTTACGGCCGTATTTACGACAGTCGCGCTTTACGGCCGTATTTACGACAGTCGCGCTTTACGGCACCTTTTACGACAGTCGCGCTTTACGGCCGTATTTACGACAGTCGCGCTTTACGGCCGTATTTACGACAGTCGCGCTTTACGGCCGTATTTACGACAGTCGCGCTTTACGGCACCTTTTACGACAGTCGCGCTTTACGGCCGTATTTACGACAGTCGCGCTTTACGGCACCTTTTACGACAGTCGCGCTTTACGGCCGTATTTACGACAGTCGCGCTTTACGGCCGTATTTACGACAGTCGCGCTTTACGGCCGTATTTACGACAGTCGCGCTTTACGGCACCTTTTACGACAGTCGCGCTTTACGCCGTATTTACGACAGTCGCGCTTTACGGCCGTATTTACGACAGTCGCGCTTTACGGCACCTTTTACGACAGTCGCGCTTTACGGCCGTATTTACGACAGTCGCGCTTTACGGCCGTATTTACGACAGTCGCGCTTTACGGCAGTCTTTACGACAGTCGCGCTTTACGGCCGTATTTACGACAGTCGCGCTTTACGGCCGTATTTACGACAGTCGCGCTTTACGGCCGTATTTACGACAGTCGCGCTTTACGGCACCTTTTACGACAGTCGCGCTTTACGGCCGTATTTACGACAGTCGCGCTTTACGGCACCTTTTACGACAGTCGCGCTTTACGGCACCTTTTACGACAGTCGCGCTTTACGGCCGTATTTACGACAGTCGCGCTTTACGGCCGTATTTACGACAGTCGCGCTTTACGGCCGTATTTACGACAGTCGCGCTTTACGGCCGTATTTACGACAGTCGCGCTTTACGGCACCTTTTACGACAGTCGCGCTTTACGGCCGTATTTACGACAGTCGCGCTTTACGGCCGTATTTACGACAGTCGCGCTTTACGGCCGTATTTACGGCAGTCGCGCTTTACGGCCGTATTTACGACAGTCGCGCTTTACGGCCGTATTTACGACAGTCGCGCTTTACGGCCGTATTTACGACAGTCGCGCTTTACGACACCTTTTACGACAGCCGCGCTTTACGGCCGTATTTACGACAGTCGCGCTTTACGGCCGTATTTACGACAGTCGCGCTTTACGGCAGTCTTTACGACAGTCGCGCTTTACGGCCGTATTTACGACAGTCGCGCTTTACGGCCGTATTTACGACAGTCGCGCTTTACGGCCGTATTTACGACAGTCGCGCTTTACGGCACCTTTTACGACAGTCGCGCTTTACGGCCGTATTTACGACAGTCGCGCTTTACGGCACCTTTTACGACAGTCGCGCTTTACGGCCGTATTTACGACAGTCGCGCTTTACGGCCGTATTTACGACAGTCGCGCTTTACGGCCGTATTTACGACAGTCGCGCTTTACGGCACCTTTTACGACAGTCGCGCTTTACGGCCGTATTTACGACAGTCGCGCTTTACGGCACCTTTTACGACAGTCGTGCTTTACGGCCGTATTTACGACAGTCGCGCTTTACGGCCGTATTTACGACAGTCGCGCTTTACGGCACCTTTTACGACAGTCGCGCTTTACGGCCGTATTTACGACAGTCGCGCTTTACGGCCGTATTTACGACAGTCGCGCTTTACGGCACCTTTTACGACAGTCGCGCTTTACGGCCGTATTTACGACAGTCGCGCTTTACGGCCGTATTTACGACAGTCGCGCTTTACGGCACCTTTTACGACAGTCGCGCTTTACGGCAGTCTTTACGACAGTCGCGCTTTACGGCCGTATTTACGACAGTCGCGCTTTACGGCCGTATTTACGACAGTCGCGCTTTACGGCACCTTTTACGACAGTCGCGCTTTACGGCAGTCTTTACGACAGTCGCGCTTTACGGCCGTATTTACGACAGTCGCGCTTTACGGCACCTTTTACGACAGTCGCGCTTTACGGCCGTATCTACGACAGTCGCGCTTTACGGCACCTTTTACGACAGTCGCGCTTTACGGCGGCGTATTTACGACAGTCGCGCTTCACGGCACCTTTTACGACAGTCGCGCTTTACGGCCGTATTTACGATAGTCGCGCTTTACGGCCGTATTTACGACAGTCGCGCTTTACGGCCGTATTTACGACAGTCGCGCTTTACGGCACCTTTTACGACAGTCGCGCTTTACGGCCCTATTTACGACAGTCGCGCTTTACGGCACCTTTTACGACAGTCGCGCTTTACGGCCGTATTTACGACAGTCGCGCTTTACGGCCGTATTTACGACAGTCGCGCTTTACGGCACCTTTTACGACAGTCGCGCTTTACGGCCCTATTTACGACAGTCGCGCTTTACGGCACCTTTTACGACAGTCGCGCTTTACGGCCGTATTTACGACAGTCGCGCTTTACGGCCGTATTTACGACAGTCGCGCTTTACGGCACCTTTTACGACAGTCGCGCTTTACGGCCGTATTTACGACAGTCGCGCTTTACGGCCGTATTTACGACAGTCGCGCTTTACGGCACCTTTTACGACAGTCGCGCTTTACGGCCGTATTTACGACAGTCGCGCTTTACGGCCGTATTTACGACAGTCGCGCTTTACGGCCGTATTTACGACAGTCGCGCTTTACGGCCGTATTTACGACAGTCGCGCTTTACGGCAGTCTTTACGACAGTCGCGCTTTACGGCCGTATTTACGACAGTCGCGCTTTACGGCCGTATTTACGACAGTCGCGCTTTACGGCACCTTTTACGACAGTCGCGCTTTACGGCCGTATTTACGACAGTCGCGCTTTACGGCCGTATTTACGACAGTCGCGCTTTACGGCCGTATTTACGACAGTCGCGCTTTACGGCACCTTTTACGACAGTCGCGCTTTACGGCCGTATTTACGACAGTCGCGCTTTACGGCACCTTTTACGACAGTCGCGCTTTACGGCACCTTTTACGACAGTCGCGCTTTACGGCCGTATTTACGACAGTCGCGCTTTACGGCCGTATTTACGACAGTCGCGCTTTACGGCCGTATTTACGACAGTCGCGCTTTACGGCACCTTTTACGACAGTCGCGCTTTACGGCCGTATTTACGACAGTCGCGCTTTACGGCACCTTTTACGACAGTCGCGCTTTACGGCCGTATTTACGACAGTCGCGCTTTACGGCCGTATTTACGACAGTCGCGCTTTACGGCCGTATTTACGACAGTCGCGCTTTACGGCACCTTTTACGACAGTCGCGCTTTACGGCCGTATTTACGACAGTCGCGCTTTACGGCACCTTTTACGACAGTCGCGCTTTACGGCCGTATTTACGACAGTCGCGCTTTACGGCACCTTTTACGACAGTCGCGCTTTACGGCACCTTTTACGACAGTCGCGCTTTACGGCCGTATTTACGACAGTCGCGCTTTACGGCCGTATTTACGACAGTCGCGCTTTACGGCCGTATTTACGACAGTCGCGCTTTACGGCCGTATTTACGACAGTCGCGCTTTACGGCCGTATTTACGACAGTCGCGCTTTACGGCCGTATTTACGACAGTCGCGCTTTACGGCCGTATTTACGGCAGTCGCGCTTTACGGCCGTATTTACGACAGTCGCGCTTTACGGCCGTATTTACGACAGTCGCGCTTTACGGCCGTATTTACGACAGTCGCGCTTTACGGCCGTATTTACGACAGTCGCGCTTTACGACACCTTTTACGACAGCCGCGCTTTACGGCCGTATTTACGACAGTCGCGCTTTACGGCCGTATTTACGACAGTCGCGCTTTACGGCAGTCTTTACGACAGTCGCGCTTTACGGCCGTATTTACGACAGTCGCGCTTTACGGCCCTATTTACGACAGTCGCGCTTTACGGCACCTTTTACGACAGTCGCGCTTTACGGCCGTATTTACGACAGTCGCGCTTTACGGCACCTTTTACGACAGTCGCGCTTTACGGCCGTATTTACGACAGTCGCGCTTTACGGCCGTATTTACGACAGTCGCGCTTTACGGCACCTTTTACGACAGTCGCGCTTTACGGCACCTTTTACGACAGTCGCGCTTTACGGCCGTATTTACGACAGTCGCGCTTTACGGCACCTTTTACGACAGTCGTGCTTTACGGCCGTATTTACGACAGTCGCGCTTTACGGCCGTATTTACGACAGTCGCGCTTTACGGCACCTTTTACGACAGTCGCGCTTTACGGCCGTATTTACGACAGTCGCGCTTTACGGCACCTTTTACGACAGTCGCGCTTTACGGCACCTTTTACGACAGTCGCGCTTTACGGCCGTATTTACGACAGTCGCGCTTTACGGCCGTATTTACGACAGTCGCGCTTTACGGCACCTTTTACGACAGTCGCGCTTTACGGCAGTCTTTACGACAGTCGCGCTTTACGGCCGTATTTACGACAGTCGCGCTTTACGGCCGTATTTACGACAGTCGCGCTTTACGGCCGTATTTACGACAGTCGCGCTTTACGGCACCTTTTACGACAGTCGCGCTTTACGGCAGTCTTTACGACAGTCGCGCTTTACGGCCGTATTTACGACAGTCGCGCTTTACGGCACCTTTTACGACAGTCGCGCTTTACGGCCGTATCTACGACAGTCGCGCTTTACGGCACCTTTTACGACAGTCGCGCTTTACGGCCGTATTTACGACAGTCGCGCTTCACGGCACCTTTTACGACAGTCGCGCTTTACGGCCGTATTTACGATAGTCGCGCTTTACGGCCGTATTTACGACAGTCGCGCTTTACGGCCGTATTTACGACAGTCGCGCTTTACGGCCGTACTTACGACAGTCGCGCTTTACGGCACCTTTTACGACAGTCGCGCTTTACGGCCGTATTTACGACAGTCGCGCTTTACGGCCGTATTTACGACAGTCGCGCTTTACGGCCGTATTTACGACAGTCGCGCTTTACGGCCGTATTTACGACAGTCGCGCTTTACGGCACCTTTTACGACAGTCGCGCTTTACGGCCGTATTTACGACAGTCGCGCTTTACGGCCGTATTTACGACAGTCGCGCTTTACGGCCGTATTTACGACAGTCGCGCTTTACGGCCGTATTTACGACAGTCGCGCTTTACGGCCGTATTTACGACAGTCGCGCTTTACGGCCGTATTTACGACAGTCGCGCTTTACGGCACCTTTTACGACAGTCGCGCTTTACGGCCGTATTTACGACAGTCGCGCTTTACGGCCGTATTTACGACAGTCGCGCTTTACGGCCGTATTTACGACAGTCGCGCTTTACGGCCGTATTTACGACAGTCGCGCTTTACGGCACCTTTTACGACAGTCGCGCTTTACGGCCGTATTTACTACAGTCGCGCTTTACGGCTCCTTTTACGACAGTCGCGCTTTACGGCACCTTTTACGACAGTCGCGCTTTACGGCACCTTTTACGACAGTCGCGCTTTACGGCCGTATTTACGACAGTCGCGCTTTACGGCCGTATTTACGACAGTCGCGCTTTACGGCACCTTTTACGACAGTCGCGCTTTACGGCCGTATTTACGACAGTCGCGCTTTACGGCCGTATTTACGACAGTCGCGCTTTACGGCAGTCTTTACGACAGTCGCGCTTTACGGCCGTATTTACGACAGTCGCGCTTTACGGCCGTATTTACGACAGTCGCGCTTTACGGCACCTTTTACGACAGTCGCGCTTTACGGCCGTATTTACGATAGTCGCGCTTTACGACACCTTTTACGACAGTCGCGCTTTACGGCCGTATTTACGACAGTCGCGCTTTACGGCACCTTTTACGACAGTCGCGCTTTACGGCACCTTTTACGAGAGTCGCGCTTTACGGCCGTATTTACGACAGTCGCGCTTTACGGCAGTCTTTACGACAGTCGCGCTTTACGGCACCTTTTACGACAGTCGCGCTTTACGGCACCTTTTACGACAGTCGCGCTTTACGGCCGTATTTACGACAGTCGCGCTTTACGGCACCTTTTACGACAGTCGCGCTTTACGGCACCTTTTACGACAGTCGCGCTTTACGGCACCTTTTGCGACAGTCGCGCTTTACGGCCGTATTTACGACAGTCGCGCTTTACGGCACCTTTTACGACAGTCGCGCTTTACGGCCGTATTTACGACAGTCGCGCTTTACGGCAGTCTTTACGACAGTCGCGCTTTACGGCCGTATTTACGACAGTCGCGCTTTACGGCCGTATTTACGACAGTCGCGCTTTACGGCCGTATTTACGACAGCCGCGCTTTACGGCCGTATTTACGACAGTCGCGCTTTACGGCCGTATTTACGACAGTCGCGCTTTACGGCAGTCTTTACGACAGTCGCGCTTTACGGCCGTATTTACGACAGTCGCGCTTTACGGCCGTATTTACGACAGTCGCGCTTTACGGCACCTTTTACGACAGTCGCGCTTTACGGCCGTATTTACGACAGTCGCGCTTTACGGCACCTTTTACGACAGTCGCGCTTTACGGCCGTATTTACGACAGTCGCGCTTTACGGCCGTCTTTACGACAGTCGCGATTTACGGCCGTATTTACGACAGTCGCGCTTTACGGCCGTATTTACGACAGTCGCGCTTTACGGCACCTTTTACGACAGTCGCGCTTTACGGCCGTATTTACGACAGTCGCGCTTTACGGCCGTATTTACGACAGTCGCGCTTTACGGCAGTCTTTACGACAGTCGCGCTTTACGGCCGTATTTACGACAGTCGCGCTTTACGGCCGTATTTACGACAGTCGCGCTTTACGGCACCTTTTACGACAGTCGCGCTTTACGGCCGTATTTACGATAGTCGCGCTTTACGACACCTTTTACGACAGTCGCGCTTTACGGCCGTATTTACGACAGTCGCGCTTTACGGCACCTTTTACGACAGTCGCGCTTTACGGCACCTTTTACGAGAGTCGCGCTTTACGGCCGTATTTACGACAGTCGCGCTTTACGGCAGTCTTTACGACAGTCGCGCTTTACGGCACCTTTTACGACAGTCGCGCTTTACGGCACCTTTTACGACAGTCGCGCTTTACGGCCGTATTTACGACAGTCGCGCTTTACGGCACCTTTTACGACAGTCGCGCTTTACGGCACCTTTTACGACAGTCGCGCTTTACGGCACCTTTTGCGACAGTCGCGCTTTACGGCCGTATTTACGACAGTCGCGCTTTACGGCACCTTTTACGACAGTCGCGCTTTACGGCCGTATTTACGACAGTCGCGCTTTACGGCAGTCTTTACGACAGTCGCGCTTTACGGCCGTATTTACGACAGTCGCGCTTTACGGCCGTATTTACGACAGTCGCGCTTTACGGCCGTATTTACGACAGTCGCGCTTTACGGCCGTATTTACGACAGTCGCGCTTTACGGCCGTATTTACGACAGTCGCGCTTTACGGCCCTATTTACGACAGTCGCGCTTTACGGCACCTTTTACGACAGTCGCGCTTTACGGCCGTATTTACGACAGTCGCGCTTTACGGCCGTATTTACGACAGTCGCGCTTTACGGCACCTTTTACGACAGTCGCGCTTTACGGCCCTATTTACGACAGTCGCGCTTTACGGCACCTTTTACGACAGTCGCGCTTTACGGCACCTTTTACGACAGTCGCGCTTTACGGCCGTATTTACGACAGTCGCGCTTTACGGCCGTATTTACGACAGTCGCGCTTTACGGCACCTTTTACGACAGTCGCGCTTTACGGCCGTATTTACGACAGTCGCGCTTTACGGCCGTATTTACGACAGTCGCGCTTTACGGCACCTTTTACGACAGTCGCGCTTTACGGCCGTATTTACGACAGTCGCGCTTTACGACACCTTTTACGACAGCCGCGCTTTACGGCCGTATTTACGACAGTCGCGCTTTACGGCCGTATTTACGACAGTCGCGCTTTACGGCAGTCTTTACGACAGTCGCGCTTTACGGCCGTATTTACGACAGTCGCGCTTTACGGCCGTATTTACGACAGTCGCGCTTTACGGCACCTTTTACGACAGTCGCGCTTTACGGCCGTATTTACGACAGTCGCGCTTTACGGCCGTATTTACGACAGTCGCGCTTTACGGCACTTTTACGACAGTCGCGCTTTACGGCCGTATTTACGACAGTCGCGCTTTACGGCACCTTTTACGACAGTCGCGCTTTACGGCCGTATTTACGACAGTCGCGCTTTACGGCCGTATTTACGATTACGACAGTCGCGCTTTACGGCCGTATTTACGACAGTCGCGCTTTACGGCACCTTTTACGACAGTCGCGCTTTACGGCCGTATTTACGACAGTCGCGCTTTACGGCCGTATTTACGACAGTCGCGCTTTACGGCACCTTTTACGACAGTCGCGCTTTACGGCCGTATTTACGACAGTCGCGCTTTACGGCCGTATTTACGACAGTCGCGCTTTACGGCCGTATTTACGACAGTCGCGCTTTACGGCACCTTTTACGACAGTCGCGCTTTACGGCACCTTTTACGACAGTCGCGCTTTACGGCCCTATTTACGACAGTCGCGCTTTACGGCCGTATTTACGACAGTCGCGCTTTACGGCCGTATTTACGACAGTCGCGCTTTACGGCCGTATTTACGACAGTCGCGCTTTACGGCCGTATTTACGACAGTCGCGCTTTACGGCACCCTTTTACGACAGTCGCGCTTTACGGCCGTATTTACGACAGTCGCGCTTTACGGCCGTATTTACGACAGTCGCGCTTTACGGCCGTATTTACGGCAGTCGCGCTTTACGGCCGTATTTACGACAGTCGCGCTTTACGGCCGTATTTACGACAGTCGCGCTTTACGGCCGTATTTACGACAGTCGCGCTTTACGGCCGTATTTACGACAGTCGCGCTTTACGACACCTTTTACGACAGCCGCGCTTTACGGCCGTATTTACGACAGTCGCGCTTTACGGCCGTATTTACGACAGTCGCGCTTTACGGCAGTCTTTACGACAGTCGCGCTTTACGGCCGTATTTACGACAGTCGCGCTTTACGGCCGTATTTACGACAGTCGCGCTTTACGGCCGTATTTACGACAGTCGCGCTTTACGGCACCTTTTACGACAGTCGCGCTTTACGGCCGTATTTACGACAGTCGCGCTTTACGGCACCTTTTACGACAGTCGCGCTTTACGCTTTACGGCCGTATTTACGACAGTCGCGCTTTACGGCCGTATTTACGACAGTCGCGCTTTACGGCCGTATTTACGACAGTCGCGCTTTACGGCACCTTTTACGACAGTCGCGCTTTACGGCCGTATTTACGACAGTCGCGCTTTACGGCACCTTTTACGACAGTCGCGCTTTACGGCCGTATTTACGACAGTCGCGCTTTACGGCCGTATTTACGACAGTCGCGCTTTACGGCACCTTTTACGACAGTCGCGCTTTACGGCCGTATTTACGACAGTCGCGCTTTACGGCCGTATTTACGACAGTCGCGCTTTACGGCACCTTTTACGACAGTCGCGCTTTACGGCCGTATTTACGACAGTCGCGCTTTACGGCCGTATTTACGACAGTCGCGCTTTACGGCACCTTTTACGACAGTCGCGCTTTACGGCAGTCTTTACGACAGTCGCGCTTTACGGCCGTATTTACGACAGTCGCGCTTTACGGCCGTATTTACGACAGTCGCGCTTTACGGCACCTTTTACGACAGTCGCGCTTTACGGCAGTCTTTACGACAGTCGCGCTTTACGGCCGTATTTACGACAGTCGCGCTTTACGGCACCTTTTACGACAGTCGCGCTTTACGGCCCGTATCTACGACAGTCGCGCTTTACGGCA